>NC_053169.1:49557024-49857024 GCF_016835505.1 Polypterus senegalus | reverse complement strand
CTAAGGCCCTAGAAAAGAACACACACTTCCTTATACATACTACAAGACACTGCTAAATAAAATAGCACCCATAATGTGTTTTGCAAAAACAATTTAAATTTACTTTTTTTCCCCCCTTTCAATACAGAAATGTTTCTACATTTTTCTGTATTCACCAAGCACTTCTCTCAAAGAAAATGGGGAAATGTTATCTTCAAAATATATGTAAAACATGTTATAGCTAAAAGAAAAGAAAAACATTTCAACAGCACTTGGAGAATAGATTTCAAAGTAGACACTTCATCATTTCATTCTAGCGCAATTAATGGGATTTCACAAAAATAACAGGACTACCAATTGTTGTTTTCCCTTTATTTCCCCTTCCTGTCTTCTTTTTTTAAAATACTCACTGGATGCATCATCTCCTTATTAAAGGTGAAAGTAATGTTAGCACAGCTTTCATCCTGAAAAGTTGAACCAGGAGAACATTTCAGTCTATGTGGTGGTTGATTCGATTCCCAGCATTCACCAAGTCCAGTACAAGGGGGCACAAAACACTGGTCCTCTCTTATAGGAATACAAATGTGATCCGGTGGGCAGTCATCACGGGCTTTGCCATGTATCCAACAAGATTTGGGTCCACAGTCAACCTTCATCAAGACAGAGGTGAAGAGAGAAGTTATTGATATTTAAAGGCAAAATTTCATATACATTCAATTTTTTCAGACATGTCTGTATAGACAGTCGGGTAACACAGTGGTTGTACAGCAGTCTCCCACTTCAAAGAGACTGGGATCACATTCTGGTCTGGTTACGGTCTGTAGAGTTTGAATATATGCTTCCAGTATCTGCATGACATTGGTGTTAGGTTAACTAAGTAACTGTGCCCTGCAATGAGCTCAACCTTAGGGTTAACCTCATAACTTCCAGCTTCCTAACAAATATATAATGTACATATATTACTGACCACAAAAAGCCCCATATGTCCCTTTCCCAGCCAAACTGGCCAACACCTGCTGACCCCTCTTGATGTGGAAGGTGGACAACTCCACTCTTGGCCTCTCCTGAAGGTCTGCGCTTCTAATCATCCCTCTCTCTCTCTCTCTAAAAGAAAGCCCAGCCTTCCTGTGGTGAAAGCTCATTTTGGCCTCTTATACCCACAATCTTGTCCTTTCGATCATTACCCAATCCTCATAAAACCCTAGATGAGGGTAGGGATGTAGACAGACTGTCAGTCGAGAGCTTTGCCTTTTGGATCAGCTTTTTTACTACTATATATTGGTTTAGAGACCACTTAACTATGCTTGCTACTTTAATCTATCTGTTGAGCTCACCATCTCTTTTCCCCCTCAATCATGAACAAAAATTAGAGATAGTTAAGCTCCTCCACTTGAGGCAGTAACTCCCCTCCTACTTGCAGAGGAGAGTTCACCTTTTTCCGGTGGGGAACTATAGCCTCAGATCTGCAGGCGCTAATCCTTATCTCTGATACTTCACACTTAGTTGCGAACTGTCCCAATGTGTCACCATTCTTTGGTGAGAAATTCCACTATTTTTTGATTGAGAATGGTGGAGGTAAAAGGCTCTGGTTAGGACTCCAGATTCCTCCATAAGTGTTAAAAACAGTTAAGATCGGTAAGTCAGACAGCAGTGGTTAAAAGCTTATGTTATCATGTCATTTACCAAGTGTTTTGTCTGAGAAGTAGAACTATTGTCATCCTAGATTCTACCATATTTGGGACAAAAGTGTTTCACCACAGGAAGAAAGCAACTACTCAGAAGAGGTTGACCACACAACCATTTTTCATTGTGTATAATCCATCATTGTATCTGCAAAACTTTATTTATAGGTTAATAAAGAACCTATGCAATGCAGCCTGACCATAGTATCAATATTAAACTTCCTGCACCCCACTGCCTCTTCAGATTGTTGTTTGTATTCTAATGATCCATTGTTTTTTCTGCATCGATAATCTATTCATAATTGAGAAATGTAGGTTTTAAAGTATAGTTACAACTAGCTGATAACGTCTTTTCTTGATTTCCATGTCAACATTCTCTGCTGTTCCTTGTGAATCTTCAGTAAACTAGGCAGTCCTTACGACTTAAGATTCTGAGACTGTCTCAATCTGACATCTTTCAATGTCATCAAGATCTCCTCTGTTAATTTAAGCGTGTTGGGATGCTAACCAGGTTATCATTTTAAGTATACCTGTAGTCATGCCTACTTATAATACAATCTATAGGCCTCATTTAATCACATCTCTCTCTTATCTCAGCAGTCACATATCTGTAGAAATCAAAAAAACACATTTACTTACCTTTGTACATGTAATCTTTCCATTTAGGCACATGCACGTGTTACAGTCCTCCTCCCAACTGTTACCATCTTGTATGACCTGACTGTTGACAATACAAGGTCTTCCAGTAGCTAGTAGAAAAAGAGTTAGTTACTTCTCAATTAAATGGAATCTATACAAATCCACAAATGTGTTGTTTAACATTACTGTAGTTAAAAGTAAACATGTGAAAGTTTAGGCTTTAGTTCATTGGACCAAAGTCATTCATCAGCTGATATACATATTAAATTAAATAGTGATTTAGCTTTTGACTTGATTTGAGAAACTCAGATTCCTTAACAGCAAGAACCAGCAGTTTCTAACAGCTCAAGGAATAAATCTTTATCTGACAAGCCTGTGTCAGCCTACCAAATAACATGCTTTTGGGAACTGTACACACAAAACACCCGAGTAACAGGATACTTGAGCCCTTAAGGCATATTAAATCCTTACCTTCCTCACATCTGGGTCCTTTTCTGCCAGGGGGACAAATGCAGCGATAACCATTAATTTCATCCACACATGTTGCCCCAAATGCACATGGGTATGACTGACATTCATTGATATCTATGTATGAAGAAAAACAATATTACTTTCTCACCCATTTTTCTTAATTAAATAACCAGAAACAAGTTAAACTTGAATGATATATCCCCCTGGACAGACATCTGATCTGATGGAAGCTTCACTCCCTCAAGTAACAGTTAGATTAAAAATGTTGACAGGTTTCACATGTCGTATCAGTGGCTTTTGTGCTTTTTCAAAAATAAGGAAGTTCTGTCACTTACACTTGTTTAACCTTTGATGCAAAAGTCAATGGGCCTCAATTCTATTTCACAAACAGTCTAATGTTTTTGTATCTACAGTTTACTTATGGGGCTACTTTGACACTGCTTTTAGATTCATACTTAATGCTGAAAATGAGAAAACTAGGTTTGGTGCATTCAAAGTTTGTAAAGACAGGCAATGAATATTTTTAGAGGCAATTGGTTGCTTCATTACATTTTACAAAATATTCAAGAGGTCCTTAATGCTGTCTTTACAGCTGATCATGCTAATGTGTGTGTGTTTTGAAATGTAAAACTGCCCATAGATGTGCAGAATTCAAGTAACAAATTGATTTCCAAGATCAAGTGTACTTGTGATGTCTAGCAAAAGACCCTTTAATGAACATTAAAAAGCATCAACTCTTGATATACTACAGTATAAACTATATTACTCACTTATACGACAGTCTGGGCCTGCAAAGCCTGGGGCACATTCACATCGATACCAGTTGTCTCCATCCACACATGTTCCACTGTTGTAGCTGTAAATATTTAAAAACGTGAATGAAAACAGTTGCACTTTCATTCGAAATACAAACTTGCAACATTTTTCTGGAAACTCTACACTTAAATCTTTACAATATAAAACTTTATTAAAAAAATTCCGGCATTTTTAAGAGTATATCAAATTCCTTGAAATGTAATATTGTGCCTCATTAGGTCTCAATGTGGTTACCATTGAAAGCTCTTCAAATATACTGTAGGTAAACTTTTATTTAACTGAGCTGAATTATGCTGCATCTGTTGGCAGGATGCCCTTCAATACATGGAGTAAAACATACAAGGCACACACAGCTAATCTAGGACAAATTAGCCCTGCTGGGAAAAGTCAAATTTTTTTTTTCTGTTTTTATTTCAGGATGTACACAGCGATTATTATCACTCATACACTTAATCTTGACAGAAGTCTGAACTAAAGCTAACACATATCTGATGCAATATTTAGTTAAGTATGTGATACATTATCAAATAAGAATATTTTTAACTTCTCCAAAATAATTAGATTAAGATTTTTTTCAGTTTGCTACAAATTTTTAAATATACATACCAGGGGTGTGGACTGCAATCATTAGTATCTGCAAGACAGAAATGTACTTGTTACTTTGTAGCAAATACAAGGAATTATAATGGTAATTAGTTATAACAGGTTATATGTACAAATACAATACATTACACAGTAACAATATAGAAAATACATTTTCTTAATAATCCACTCACTTTGTGTGCATGTAACACCTTCCCAGCCTTCTTTACAAACACAGGTAAAAGAGTCTCCGTTGATAACACAGGTTCCTCCATTCTCACATGGGTTTGGCAGGCAACTACTATTTTTGGCTGAAATGTAAAATACTGGTAAATTTTCAAAACAAGCAAGCCTCTTCCTTCTGCTAAAGAGTTTCCATTAATTAATAAAGAGCTCACACTGAGACATCTGTGGTCATTGTCATACCTATATTGCAAGTAGTTCCTTCCCAGCCTGGAGAACACATGCATTTAAAAGTATCTATTTTGTCAGAGCATGTTCCGCCGTTGTTACATGTGGCTTCATCACATTGACTTTCACCTATAATTAAACACCCAGTGTTATCCCTTTTCATCATCTTCACACAAAAAAAAAAAACCCAAGGACTATACAAAAAGTTACTTACGGGAGTGGCATGTTTTTCCCTTCCACCCATTCTTGCATTCACAGTAGAAATCATTCACCAAGTCTCGACATGTGCCTCCATTGTGGCACGGCTTTATTTTGCAGTCGTTGATATCTGAAATTGTAAAAACAACAAAACATCACAAGACCATCTCAGTGCCATTAGCAAAGAAGTAGCACAAGTAAGCGGTGAACCACCAAATGACAGTATTTAGAGGCACTGCTTTTATTACTTAAAATCATTAAGTAAAATGACTGAAAGGCTTAGAAGTGCAAATAGTCACTGTATTAAAAACAGTATTTCTATATTCATCCCCAAAAAAAAAAAAAAAGAATCACTTACTAGTTTCACAGTGAATCCCTTCCCAGCCATCACTGCAGATACACTGGTAAATATTCACTTTGTCAATACAAGTTCCACCATTTCTGCAAGGGCTACTTGCACAATCATTAATATCTGCAAAAATCAACAAATTGGCTTTTAGAGATGTTCCTTACTTACTGTGTATCATGGCCTGATCTTGGGGGTAAACAGGAGTGAGTGATGGGAAGACTAAAGACCAAAGCCATACAACTTATAGAAGATAATTACACAATTTATCATATCTCATTTATGCCCTCAATGATAGAAAACGCTCAAAATACATACACAATTTAAAAAAAAAAAAATTCTATAATGGAGAGTCTAAATCAGGAATTTTGAAGCTTACAGTATGGTTGGAATTCTGAAGTTAGAAGTCTGCTTCTTAAACTCCAGGCTGAGAAACCAATTAAAGTAGTTGGAGTAGAGAAAATAAAACAAAGTTCCATTCAATTGTAATGTGTGTATATATAAAGCACAAGCACGGTTTCAATAGTTGTTAGATTTTGACATTATTACTTTATGCATAAATAAATGTTTGACTTTCTGATATTTAAAAAGTAGATTTAACTGTTCTATTGGGCCTTTGCTTCTCTAAATACATTTACTAAAAACAAATTAAAAACATAATGAACCATGAACATTCAAGTGTAAGATAATTCTTATGCTTATATTCCTTCAACGTCAAACATTTAGAACGTATTAGAAAAGTGGGCACATTATACATTTTTCTAAATACTCTAATTTAGTGCAAATTCATACAAAGTATAATTTACTATATTTATTAACATAAAAAGTATTAACGAGGAAGATATTTTACCAAAAAGGGAAAAATTAGTACACTGTTACAATAATAGCTTGAAAATTAAAATTGCATTCTTACCACAACAAACATTCTAGAGCATTACACTTAACGTATCCATTATTAACTAGCATGTTTAGTACAACCGTGACTTTTTTTATTTTTAGTAACTTATTTTAAGCCCTTTGGTAATACTTCAATATTTTAATCAAAAATGAAGATAAACTTAATGAGAATATATCCTAATACTATCAAAATATCCCATAATTATAAACTAGGAAACAGTGTAAAATGAATCCTTATTCAGCAGTGTCACCAAATGCTCAAGAACTGAATGCTTAAAAACATAAATAGCTCAACTATTGGAATACTTACTTTCATGACAGTAAGTTCCAGTGAAGCCTTCTTTACATTCACAGGTAAATTTGCCTCCTGCTTGGCTCTTGCATTTTCCATGAGGACCACAGACATTGGAGGAGATGTACCGAACACCTTCAGGAGTGCTATTAGAAGCTACTGCAACTGTACAACTGTCTATCACTGTCAAAGAAACCAGAAATTTTAAGGTTTTTGTATGTAAATAATTATGTATTTTAACATTTTGTATGTAAAAAGATCTACATTTAACTAATAAAGAAAGCCATATGCACACAAGACACGAAACCCAGCAGTGGTTGGTCCAACCTTCACCACATAGAAAGGGAAGACTAGCATACACTATTGTGAAATAGAAGAACACACACAATGATTCTGAAAGCCAGCAGACTTCTAGTATTAAATAAAATAATTACACAATCAGATATACCAACTGTGATACTAAATACTTACAATGCACACATTAAAACAAATTAAAATGAATCTAACACAGACACATGCTTGTAAATGTTAAATACATCTGAATCTATAAATTGATTGTATTCTCTGAAGTGCTGCAAAAACATCAGGCTGTTCTTATAAGGTTTGCTGTTCAGCAAGATTCAAACAGAACCTCATTTAGTTCATGCAACAGTCAACTAAATAAAAGTTCTGATTAAACATTGTCATATGATATTTCAGATGTTTGTAAGACTTTAGTACACAATAAAATTGCATGAACAATGGATTTGTGTAGGAGGTTGCTGGAAAACTAAAAATGACAATACTCTGACCGGTGCATCACTGCAGAAGACTTCTTATATTCAATATGTCAGTATAATCAAGAGATGAACCTTTCACATTACAATAGCAGCTTGCACACGTTTTAAAGCCTCAATGTGCTTAATAATACCACAATAAAATAACAAAGAACCTGCAATAAAGACAAGAATAACGTAGTCAAAACAATTTGAGGAAAATCAGACGCGAGTTTATTACATAGCTTTCATGCTCACAAGGACTCCACTGGGACAGCGTTAAACCAAATATTTACAAGACGAGCCAATACTAAATTGTGAAACAGAATAAAATGTACAGCTATTAGAAATTATCAGTTGAGCTAATGCTAGTTTAATTTAGCTGGGATTTTATTTTTAAATTTCATAGGTGTTTACAAACATATTCAACTGAAGTGCTTTTTAAATGTCCCAGTAATTGAATGCCGATCTGATTGATTCCAAACTACAAGACCCTTACATTAATGCATCTGGACTGGTCTAGAAAAATGAAGAACATAGTAGGTCCTAGTGATTATCTACTTTGAATAGTTACTTGTTAACTATGTAGTAGATGCTTTTTTGGATTTGAGATGTGCTACATGAAGAGGTCACTGTATTAAGTTGAATTTATTTATCCTGCTGAAAATGCCTATTCATAGATGGCTACAATGATGCCATATAGAGAAACACCCTTTCAGACTCTGTCTTCAGAGATACCACAACACTCGAACATACTGTAGCTGTGTTAATATCAAGGTCTGCAACATGTGCCATGAAATTACAAACCATTATACTGTCAACAGCCTACACTGTTGACACCCTATTAGGTAAACCCAAGGATTAATAGGGTTTCGATCATAGTTTGTGCCCTATAGCAGCACGAATTAGAATGATACGAGATTCAAACTAGGCAATGCTTTTAAAAATCCTCTATTGACCAGTGTTGTTCTTCCACTGACAAAATGGACCTATCAGATTAGCCGCCATGCCTCCTTATACATGACCCGGTTGATGTATCCCTTACAGCTGTACCTACATCTAATTGAGGTTAGTAACAAAAAGGTTACAGTTAGTTGTGTTTGCCTCTTTTACCTGCTGTTATCTACAGTCAATTTCCCAAAACAAGCCAGTATTTTTTTTGGGGTTAGAGGCTCATTCTCAATACACCAGTCATCTAGGGACGCATCAACTGCTTTATGTTCAATTTGAATTAAAGAATATGTTTGGCATTTTCCAATTAAATCAATGTTGACAGACATGATGTGCTGCCATTTACTTCAGGCATCTGTTGTGTTAGGAAATTCAGTATTAATAATTATAAAAAAAGAATTTCCTGCAAGCAGTCTATTACAATCAGCAGGGTAACTGCCTAAACAAACAAAATAACACACAAGACTGTAGAATACATCCACTTCAACACACAGGATGTACCTCCATGTTGATTCACATCATATTAAATGTGCATTCTTAACAAGTGCTTATTCATAAAGATAGTATATTGTATTTTTGTTAAACTCCATCATTACAAAAAAAAAAAAAAGGTTTTTCTTCACTGTACTGCATAACTGAGGACAACAGTGAGCAGTCACTAGTAGAGTAATAACTGGACTGAATGTCAGGGGGAACAGTTTCCACTCACTTTAAGACTTTCAGGATGTACATGGTCAGTACAGATTAACAAAACCCTTGTTGAAAGGAGCGGGAAACTAATATGTCTGGTTAACAGACCTTCTTCTAAAATGACATGGTTATTGGAGAGGTTTCAAGCCATCATTAATGTGTTCTACAAATCTTGTTTCTATTCTTTAAAATTGAAAACCGTATTTCAGGTCAGAAGGATAAATCTAGTAACCTTCCATATGAAAATATATAGTGCCAACAATCTGCAATGAAATTGCTTTCAAATTTGTTCTGTTGTCATGAGTAAATGTCTCAAACACAGTAAACAAAAGAAAATAAGGATTGTCACTTGTAAATATTCATATGCAACAAGTTTTAGGGTTGTTTCACGTTCAGAATTACGTTGTGTTGGTTGTTATTGTAGGCAACGTACAATGCCATATAGGAAATAAATTTACTTAATACGGCTTGATTTAAAGCAAGTGCTTTATGCAAGTGTCAGCAACTGGCGATTTAAAAATATAGATTAAAAAAAAACAACATTTAAATCTTCAGGCATGCTCATCCTGTTGTACTTCCTCACACACCTCCCTACACAACTTAGTGTATAGCACTGTCGGTGACTGAGCAGTCATCTTTTTTTAGAAGGGCAGCTGTGCTGCACTCACTGTAGTAGCCTTTCAGTGTAAATACTTTCTATAAGTAATTATTTTTATTTAATTTATTTATTTTATTACTTTTTTAACAGTGTTAACATGCTAAAGAATGTGACCCTTTATCTTAGTAGAAACTCTGGCAAGGGTGGGAGTGCCACATGATTCTAATTTAAAAGACAACACAGATTATTTTTCCTGGGCTATTTCTTTTCCTCAAAATCAATAAATCTGCAGCACATACCTTCACAAGTCGTGGAACGACAGTGGTCTTTGAGGCGAGAACAGTTCTTTCCCTCATAGTCTTCAGTACACCCACAGAAATAATCACTTGCAAGGTTAAAGCATTGTGCTCTGTTCTGACAAGGATTTGGTTCACAGTAGTCTATATCAAGCTGCAGAAAAAAAGCTTACAATTATAAAGTTATTCTGATTAAATGAAACTGTATTGTGAAAAAAAATATAAAATACAACAGATATCAGAAAAGCAATCTTCTAATTCAGAATTCTTGACATACACGAGTACTGTGGCTTGTGAAAACCAAGCACTACCTCACATTCCAAATATGTGCTGAAACCTTTACAAATGTACCCCAATGGCAGATTAGGACCACCACTAAACAATTAAAGACCCGGTTAACACATTGCTTTTCAAAACATCTCTATATAGGATATTTTAAATATTGTATAATAAGCATTCCTTATTGGATCGAAGATGACAACAGATTAGGCGATAATCTTTTCTTGGCCATAAAGGAGATGACAATGTTCAATTTGGTTCCCAGTATCTGGCAGTTACACATACCTGACAGAGGTTTCCAGAGAAACCACCTGGACACAAACACTGGAATCCATTGACTTCATCGAGGCAGCTTCCCCCATTTAGGCATGGGTTGCTTGCACATTCATTGATGTCTTTCTCACAATGTTCTCCAGCATATCCGGGTGGACAGACACAACGATAACCATTTACTAAATCCTTGAAAAAATAAGAAAAATTGTCTCACAAAGTTATATGTGGTTCACTTAGAAGTCCTATATTTCACATTTATAAATATTTGTATTTTTTAACTTGATCATAATCATGTAAACCACTGGGTGGACTTAAATCTTCTACCTGTCATTTTCATAGTTTTAAAGCCAGACTGTTCCAAACACTTTTGTTTACATTGCTGATCCTATATAAAGCCCATGAGAGATCAGAAATATTCTCAATAGTTCACAGTGTATTTGCCTTATCAAATGCTCATTCAGCTTTGTCAGTGAAATTTTCTCTGGAGAAAATTGTGATATCCTTCTTTGCATAATAATATTCTGATTTTGCTGCAACTTTTATAAACATATACACAATGTAATAAATAGTGTACTTTGAACTGCTTTAAGTAATCATAATGGCGTGCACCATGTAATATGCAAAATAAGTTATTTTACAGTTCCCTAACTTTTAAACATTTTCAGGATTCTAAATTTGATGCAAAACAAAATATTTCCAAATATTTTATGACAAAAACATACCTTGCAGGATCCTCCATTCTGACACTGCCCATGACAGTCATCAATATCTGTACCAAAACAATTCACAAAAGTATATATTTGACACTTGTGTAATAACAACCCCCCCATTACATTTAACAAAGTCAAACAGCTTCTTGGGATCAAGTAGATAAAGCTTTTGTCCAGTTTCCTGCTTGTTTTCCTCCAGATAAGCTTATTATAATAGGGGGGAAACATAAGCAATGCCTCTGGCCTAGCTAATGAAACTTCACATAATTGTTTTAACATTGTTATCACAATCTTGTTGCGATATGGACTAATGAGATTGATAAAAGGGAGGGTATTGTCATTTGTGTCTGGCTACACCCTTTCTAAACACACACACATACATACATTGACCTAGTCTGCAGTTTTACTTATTGTCTATCACAGTGACATCTTGTTTATTTCCATCACCACTTCAAACGGATTTATATATATATATATATAATAAAAAAAAAAAAAAAAAGTAAAAAGTCTTACTAATGTCACAGTTTTGGCCTTCCCATCCAGGCAAACAGTCACAAAAGTATGCACCAATCAGATTACGGCAGGAATTGGCATTAACACATGGCTTGCCTTCACATTCATTGGCATCTTTTCCGATTTAAATTACAAAAAGGAGAGACAGACAGACAGGAAAAAAAAATCTGTGATGTAGTTATTTGAGTTGTTTCAAGGAAAAAAAAAATAAGACTACACATTTGTAAAAGTTGAAACTTGCAAGCAATTTTTATATCAAGAATATTGCAAAAATGGAAGCAAGCATTATTTAAATGCTAAAAACATGAAACTGCCCCACTGGCTAAGAGATTTTACTGTAAAGCAAAAGGTTACTAATTACAATCACAACTATTGACTCTTTTGATAACCGTGACCAAAGCAATTAAGTTTCTTTTGTTCTCTAGCTAGAAAAAGGAAACAAATGTATCCTGAAGTTGTGGCTTATAAATCTCTTTCGATAAAATGATAACCTAAACAACAATCGGGGCATATCATAGTGTGCACAATTGGCTTTCATAAAGAGTAAGTCTGCTGAATACTGCATATTTTTTTTTTTTTTTCCACATAAACAACAAAAAGAGGATAAAAGTATAATGCCACTATATCTTTCATAATCTCATTATCTCCTGCTAAAGTCCATTTTGATCAACCAACACTATGGTTGATTTTTAAGCAATTAGATATAAAAATTATTTATTTATTTTTTACCAAGTCATTTATTTATTTTTTTTTTACCGTCTTACATACAGTACTTATATTTTCTTAATGATATCTCACGTAAAAGGAGTTGGACTGTTTTCTGGGTAAGGAAAAGAGAAAACACACCCAACAACTTACCTATGAAGCACGTTTTTCCAGTCCACTGCGGAGGACAAATGCAGTTAAATCCATTCACTGCGTCCTGACAGGTACCACCATGGCCACAAGGATTACTCTCACAGTCATCAATATCTTAAAATAAAAAGGATTACTTACAGCTTAGTAAACAAAACAATATATAAAAGAGATATTTACATTAAAAAATATCAAAAAGATGAGGTGTATAAGAGTACATACTTATCATACAAGTGGGGCCTTTCCAGCCAGCAGCACACTGACACTCATAGCCAGAGCTTGTTTCCACACAGCTACCACCATTGAGACAGGGATCCGAGAGACAAGCATGTTCAGCTATAATGGTTGAAAAGAAGCGGTCAAAAAAAATAAAATTTTGCCATAAGGTACTGTCCAGTCTATCCAGAAAGAATCACACAGCTTGAATAACGCTTAATTAACATAAAGCTCAGCAGAAACTAACAGTAGTTAGTTTACCATGTCAAAGATAATTTGAACATTCCCTTTGGGTTGGAAAAGGGACAATATTTCAGTCCAAATTTTATGATTTCCTTTGTAGAGAATGTTAGGAAGAAACTGAAAGCAACCACCTATATTTGTGAAAAAAGTAAAACCCTGCACTTTCTTTGTAGTCACATAGTTCTCAGAGATTTTGATTGGTTTTGTGTGAATGACTAAATTCTAACTGATGGACAAAAGCCATTAAAATAAGAAAATAAAAAAAAAATCTTCAGACTTGTTTTCAACAGCACCAATGGCCACCACCTTAGCAAATAATGTATGTGACACGTAATCAATAAAGCTTTCACCAATGAATAATGTCAGCCTTGTATATCCAGATGCAAGGATGAAATAGTTTAGTCACTGGCATTAACATCCTCTGACTGATCTGTATTGTTAATAATACTAATCTCCAGTTAATGATTTTTTTTTAAATACAAAATGAATTTTAAAAAAAAAATTCTTATCAAATCACTCATGTATGTTATTTACCTTTTTCACAGTTGACTCCCGAATAGCCATCAGGGCAAGAGCACTGGTATTTGTCTGGTCCAGTGTTACTGCAGGTACCTCCATTCAGGCATGGCTGATGGGTCCCACAATAGTTTAAATCTAAAAAGGAAAAGAAAATGCTCTAAATATGCTAATTAGAGCCAAACACCACCACATACACAAATAATTTAAGAGCCAGTGTATAAAGTTATAATATTACATTCTTGAAACTGACAGCTTAATCTTTAAAAGTATACCTTTGTCACAAAGTTGACCTCCCCAATTGGTTTCACAGAGGCACTGCCAAGGTTCAATGCAAGTTCCATGGACACATCCTGGGTGGGGAATGCATTTATCACAGTACTGTCCTTGCCATCCATAAAGGCACCTGAATTGAATATAGACAAAAGAGCTATATAATGAAATTATACCTACAAAAATTGAACAACAACAACAACATTTGCTGACTTGTGTGTGTTTTTATCATTCCAAACTCCTTTCCCCCCTTCTTTTCTGCCTTTCCAAACTACTTCCTAATAGTTTGTTGTTTCCTATAAACATTACAACAGCCTTGCCAGAGTCTCCAGCCAACTCTGCACAAAAGCTTGACTGTTCTAAAAGACCCGGCATGGTTCCATTGCGCACAATACTACACTATTCCAACTTTAACAACTGAGACAGCGAGGGTGGGTGTCCACAATAAATCATTTTTGTGGCTTTGTCAGACTGGACCGAGTTGGAAAGACTATGAATGAGAATACCCCAGCAACACAAGAGAAAAGAAAGGGGGGCGGGGGGGTGGCATGGTTGTCTCTTACACCAAATAATTAATCTCTTTTCTAAAAAATGATTACATACACATTATTCAAAAACAGTGCACTATATGTTAAAACTTTAGAAACTGAAAGTTGCCTCATTCAGAAACATTGTAATAAATTGTCAGTTCTAGTTTTGTTTAATATTTATCTATAAAGTAACAAGCACCCTTTGTAAAGGGTGAAAAATGGTTATCTTAGCAGTCACTTTTATTTTGGCAGCAATCCTCATTAGAGTTTGAGTTTGTTTGTTCTTCAACTAATCAAATTAAGTAACTTACTTTCTTTACCCAACAGTCAATACACAAGATCATTTTTGCCAAAATACACTGGCAACACATACATTGTTCCAATAGAAAGAAAAAAAAAAAAAGGTTGCTTTCAATATATTTGTTCTGCATAAGCAAATTTCAACTAGCTCTGGAGGCTAAAAGAGTGTTTTGCAAACATAGTGGTAGTTGCTTAGCTCAGTCTTGCCAATACTATACACATGCAACCAAAAAATGAATGAGTAATCGTTTCCAGAAAGAATTTCATTACAGCGAGTATATATTTTAGTGTCTCACTTGGACATGAATAAAAATGTACAGTTATAACATTAAACCTTAGCGATCATCCATAAAAGTTGCAAAGTAACAATTTAACCATTACAGTCCTCTTCATTAAAAAGGTATCTGTGGAATGCACCAATTTTTGTTGGCTTCCTCTGAATGTCCAGGTATAAGCATAGACTTTGCAATTATGAAAGTTAAGCTGCACCAGTTTTTTTTTTTTTTTTTGTTTTTAATAAAACATTATGAGGTGCCATGCCAATATTAAATGAACCAAAGTAAAATCTACAACATGATAAAATATGCAAGAACCTTCCCCCCCCCAGCTTTCATTGGAGAAGAATAATTGTAATACAATGTTAACTGCACAAAATCAATGATGATCAAACTGCAAAATATAATTAAAATTATTTATTTTCAAATTAGACTAAATTTATAATAGGGTACTTCCAAGGTAAACACTTCCCTACAGCACACGAAGACGACATACTTAAAATGTTCATTTAGGCATCTAATCACACTGGTCTCAAGAAGGCTAATTACTGAGCAACAATGTTAAAAGCAAGCATACCAATTAAATTTAGTTATGTGAAAAATGGGGCAATTTGTTTTAATCTTTATGCATTGTAACCTGGGATGTCTCTCCCGAGGTCTCGCTCTCTCTCTCTCTCTCTCTCTCACACACACACACACAGTCTTTAAAAAATAAAGTAAATAAAAATAGTTTACCCATGACATTTTATTTATTTATTTTTATTTTATTTATTTATTTAATTTATTTTTAAATACAGCAACATGCCTAATGAGATTCTGCACTATTGCAAAAGGAAAAACAGCCCTGCAAAGGATGCTGTATTCAAAGACTAAAATCCAAAACACATATAACTACATACACTCAGCAGTAGTAGGTTAGCAGAAAACACAGGCCGCTGTTTTCACTGCAAATTGGGGATGTTATACTGGTGAAGATGATCCTTATTAATAGTGGAACACACCAGTAATTAAATAAATTGGTGGTTGTTTTTCTAAAGCTGAAATTTGTGGCTAGGTATTACCCAAAAGAAAAAAAAAATCCTAAATGTGGTCATGTGATTTCCCAAATAAAGAATTGCTTGCTTTTGCATTAGAAGAAAACAACACAAAATACATTTATTGTCAGCACCCACACCTCCATCAATGGGTTTGTGTCAAGATATCATCTCATACACTTCTCTGTATGTACCAATTCTCTAACTAAAAATATCAAGGTTTATTAGTTTAGTTGTAGCTGAAGAACAGTCTTGCTTCATTTATAAAGCCACATCCCCCCCCAACCCCAACATACTACAAAGTCTAACTATTGTTGTAATAATTAAACTCAAAACACTATTTGTAAACAGTGAAGATTTTGTTCTTTTCACTATAATGCACTATTCTACCCGTCAACCTTTGACAAAGATGGGCAGATGACAATTCATTTCATTCTACTTGCATTCATTTTAATGCACTCATTTTAAAAATCATCATTTATTGGTTCAACACCCAAAAATTATATAAAATAAACAAATCTAAAAGATCACATTTTGTAACAAAATTACACAGAAAATACGGTACCTCTCATCATAGGTTTGAGTCTACAGTAGAGACAGATATACAAACATGTAAAGTGCTAGTGCAGATTTTTGAACTACCAGCAAATGTACTGCTGCTGTCAATATCGCAGTGACCAGTAAGTTTAAATGCTCATGCGATTTGTTTGCTTATGGATTATGTGTAAAACATGTATATTCCAAAATTTAAGGTCAAAAACACACATTCAACAATAGACAGATTAATTCAATAGACAGATTAAATAAGATTGTTTCTTACAAGAACCACTGATTTCCTAGACTGTAAATTGTACGTTCATTTTTACAATAATGTAAAAATGAAATTGAAAATGTTGCATGTTTTAAGATGCTTTTAAATGTGCAGACTCAAATCTGGAACCATACATAAATTAGCACTTTTCAAAACCAAAGCTTTGTGCACAAATGCAATTGCTGTATTTCATAAAGTGTAACAGCTAATACAAATTCAACCATCCCTATACTAGTCCTGAATCATTAAACTATACCCTGAAATCATGGAATTGGCATCGGAAAAAGTTGGCACCTCAAGTACACATAATGTAAGCACCTGCACAAGTTCAGACAGAAAAGGAGAAGGTAAGTTGTTTCAAAAATGTCAAACCTAAACAAAAAAAGTTCATATTGTCTAATACTATATAAAGCCATCCTAAGTAGGCGTGCGTGCGTGCCTTTCAAGAAAAATCATGCAAGTTTTCATTGGAGTCGGCTGATATACATCTCCTTTGTAAGTAGTTTTTTTTCACATTCATCTACACTAATGAATTACTTCAGAAGGTAATTAGTTAATGGGATATACTGATCATGCTTGAATTTCTGTCTTCTGGGGAAAATTAGATTTTACCACTCCATGAAGGAGTTAAGACACTTTACTTTTTTTAAAAGTCTGAATATGTAGCTGGATTATAGAGAATGCATAGTGTGTAAGCTTCATAATTTGGATATATTAACACATTTTAGACGTATCCTTTACACAGCCATAGCAAACTCTGTTCATTATTTTTCACAAGAGAGAGATTCGCCTCCACTTTTTTTATATAAATACATTGGTTTCATGTACAAGTTCTACTTTCCATTGTTCCTTGGCCAGAATGGAAACAACTTCAAAAGCTGAGCAAAAAAAAAACACTGCATTCATCAGTGTCTACTGACAAGATTCCTTCCCCGCTATTAACCTCTCAGCACTCAGAGGCTGGCTCACAACAGCAAAGGAACCGAGAAATCTTACTAATCCCATTTTGAAAAATGTTTGACTCCTGCCCATTTGTTGAATGTGAAAGGTAATTTCCCCTAGTGGGGGTGCTTCAAGAGACTGTCAGTTACTCAGAAATGTTATAGATATTCAAATAGCAGAATTGGTGAATTCTTCAGGATCTTATGCAACACTGAGCACTGAATATCAAGGCTGCAGCCCCTAGTTACAGAATTCCTGATAGATCAAGGGCAGAGGCATGCAAGAGTAACAGGGTGGGGGGTAGGGGCAGAGAAAGAAAGACTTCCCGTTTAATCATTAAAAGGAAAACTAAGTAATGATTATGTCTACTTTCAAATATATCCATGAGATTCCACATGTATTACAATTAAAAACAAGAAATATGGTGCAAGAAAAAGAAAAGGAAAGATAGTGGCTTCCAATTTATCTGTTAATCCTTTAATGAATGTGTTAATTTTGGTCATGTCACTAAGATATTTACCTGCACTCTCCGGGAAATTTACAGCTCCCATGTTCACTGCTGCAGCCCTGACGGCAGATAGCTGAAAATAAAAAAGAAAAACACCACAAAAGTCAGCATGTTGTCAGTGCCCCACAAGTAACTTGTGGGAATGTTTTAATCTCTAACCAGAGCAGTAATCCTACCAAATCCAAGATTTATCTTAGCTTTGCTATCGTTCTGCTGGAAAAAAGTAGGGTAGGAGGTGCAGTGCAAACTGCAAATCCACCAATTCATCTCTAAACAAAAGAGCTCCAAACTATAAATAGAATACATCATAAAAAAAAAAAATTTCTGGTCTAAAGAGCCGATGTCAAAAGAGAAGAAGTCAAATTACCCAAGAAAAAAAAAAAAAAGCGTACGAGTTGCACAGACTATACACTAAAATGCAAATAGTAAAAATAAAACAAAATCCACCTATTCCTTATAACTTTGAGAAACAAGCATCAGTAGACATTTTACAGTTAACAAATGTCACAAGTATGCATTTGTACTTCACCTGTATTACAGTCAGGTCCAGACCAACCCTCCAGACAGGTTTTATTTCCATTATGATCACAATTGTAGTGTCCAAAAAAGTCATCCCTAGGTCGGCAAAATTTGTTGCAACCAAATCCATAGTAATGTTCATCACAGATAACACGTATCTGATATTCAAATTGGGCATTAGTACCATCATGCCTCAGAGGCTGCCAAGGATGATTTGGGTTGATCATCCCAGAATGTACAGCCTTCTCAATTATCTTTGATCCAGCATCTGAGGAAAGGAGGGGACACAAAGAGAAGAACATATAGATTTTTAAGAAAGTGTACTGCAGGCTTCGTAGAGCAATCCTGTCACTTGACATAAACAGCAAGTAATTAAAAAAAATAGTTATAAAAGGAGATACAGACAAAACAATCACAGTAACTGGAAACTTAAAAGATTAAATAATTGTAATTAAAAACAGCTACAAAAACAACATAAAATTAACTTCTGTGCAATCAGGCTGACATTGCTGGTTTTTACAAGGAAATGTCTGTCCTCCCTAATATTCAGAACAGAATCACATATTTAAAAAAGTAACTGATTATCGACAGTAAACTGTAAGATGCAGTACATCAGCATACTGCTGTACTTCAGTTCAGAGGCAACGGCATTACAGGAGACCTCCACTATCAAGTGTGTGCTGTTTCTGAGGTGGAGATGTTAATACCAAAGCACTCTTCTCACAATGAGCAAATTTGTGACATTTGTCAGCAAATTGATATAAATTACATCATGGAAGATTTAGAAGAGAAATACAAAACAAACAATGAAAGTAAAGACATGTGGCTCCTTCACATACAGTTTGTTGAATTAATAGTCAACTTTATTTAAAAATTAATATAGCTTTTTACTTATACATTGCTCTAATTTTAGAGGTCAGCCAAAAGTGTGCAATATCCTGCCTCTTTAAAAGGAGAATGTTTAAATTATGGCCTGTAATAATATTTCACGTTCATCTGGAATACTGTACGTCTCTGTGGTATTTCACTCTTTGCCTGCATGGTGTGGCTAGAATGAACTGACGCTACCTTACAACCTGCTGCCTACGGCACTTGACTGTAGGGTGAAGATGTATCATAAAACTTCCAAAATTTTCCTGACCTTCTAGTAAAAAGGACAAAACTCAGAGCAAACTGTTAAACTTTATGTTACAGCCCCTGAGAACAAACTGCACCTTTACAATATTATGTATGTCGTTCTAAAACTGACAATTACGATTCTTTAAATGCATTCATGCTTAGAAGCAGACAGAACAGAATAAGTAATTCTATGGGTAGAAATATATAAATGCATCACTGTTTAAGTTTAAATGTACTAGCTAAATATCTGCCAAAGTGCACAAAAATTAATTGTTTTGGCGACCCAAATTTCCTATATCAGTGAAATATATAAATGAAAACAGTACCAACATGCAGGACAATGAAGTATTTTATATATATTTTACTGAAATCTGTAAGAAAAAAGGCAGAGCACATTTCATGGACTTCATCCTTCTCCAAAAATCTGACACACTGCATGCCTCAGGAAATGTCTACTAGATACGGTTATCAGCTGCACTGAATTTTTTTTGGTGAACTTTGACAGAATAATAAATAAGCCATAATGAACAACTTCGTTTGTGCTGCAGACCTCCATAGCCACAATTTATTCCCATGCTTGTTTTCCCCACAACAGCTGAGTTCAAAGTCAGGTTTAACTAAAGTACTGCATTATTTTGCCACAGTTAAGACTTCTGCTGTCGCCAAACTCTACTGCAACATTTTCAGTTTACTCGAAGTCTGCAAAACCAATACACTGAGTAGATATTGAAGTTCTGAATAAAAAAAAATATATAATTATGTGCAAGTGTTGGCAATTAAACAAATATTATTTCCTTACAAATAGTATTGTGATGCTTTTCTTATCCATAAAAAAGGGATATTCTTGCATGGTGAATAGCAACTAATTTTCATTCCATTCTGCCTTTGGAATTGTTCTAAAAAGCCAAAATGGACAGCTGTGTTGGTTACATCTGGTTAAGGCCTTGTATAATTATGAGAGACCAACCGCTAACACCTGCTAGCTGCCATCAATAATGTAAAAACATTTTCATAATAAGGAAAACTCTAGCCTTGTAACACGTGCAAGCACCACATTTTTTTTTTTTTTTTAATATTTTTCCTGCCTCATCTCTACCAAGAAGAGAAATTAACATTGAACCAAACGTTGTGCCTCTTGGGCTGCTTCTTGTTCCATATTAACACAAACTGTGAACGGTGTTAAATTAACATAGGACATAGCACAAAAGGAATACTGGGACAATCTGCTGCCAGATTCCAAATGCCTCACCCATTTTGACAAGGGTCTACTCTTACATAAAGAACAAAGCAAAACCCATAGGTGCAGTGCAATGCGATACTCACTGTTGTTGCTGACGTTAGTTTCATTACTGAAATCCAAAGCTTCCACTATTAGCGTGTAGGACCTCTGTTGGAAAACAAAAGGTTCGTTATCGAGGAGGAAAAAAAATAAAGAAAAAGAGAACTGTAACTGCACTCTCACTAATCAGAGGCTAACTATGAGTAAACAGCATACATGGATATTATATTCTAATTATTTGGATTCAACTAGAAAACAAAGCTGGAATAAAAGCAAATAACTTCTGGAGGCTAAATGACGTAAAGTTTAATTTAGTAAAATGATAGAATATATGTAAAGTCAAATGTAATAAAAATTGACTTTATTCTGCAAGTCATAAAAACCTGTTTCTTCAAAATGTGCAGACTTTGGGGGTTATTTTTTGCTAGGACCACAGGCACAACTAAATCTTTTTATCAAAAAACATTTGAAGGTATCTTTAATAAACGAGACATTTTAGCGAGATAAAGTACACATTTTTGTATGTTTTATTAGAGCTATCAAAGTATAATTGTTTTTCATGTTTGCACCTTCACATCTGTAAAAGGATATAGCTGTAGCTATTTTCACATCAGGTGAAGCGTACCTCAATGCTGCAATCTCTGGAGGCTTTCATTATTTCAGCACGTCTTTGAAATTCTTTGACAATCTTAAAGCCATCACTGCTCTCACGAGTATCAAGTAACAGATCAAAAAAAAAAAAAGCCACACACCCAATAAGCCCCTAGCAAGGGAAAGAGAAAATAATGCGGTGCCCTTGTGTCATTAAGTTGGTAATTAAGCTGCACAAAACATAAATATGTACATAAGTTCTAAAGATTAAATAATTCCAGAATACTAATGATCCAATGTGAAAAACC
Source organism: Polypterus senegalus (assembly GCF_016835505.1). NCBI lineage: Eukaryota > Metazoa > Chordata > Cladistia > Polypteriformes > Polypteridae > Polypterus > Polypterus senegalus. The sequence goes on along the minus strand of NC_053169.1, from coordinate 49,835,327 downwards.
ACCTTACAGCACACAAGACCTTATGCGGACTGATTTATATTAACATACAAAAAGCTTCCTTCTGGATTTTTTTGTTTAAATCACTACTATGATTGTATGAAGTCCATAACCATACATTAAGTCAGAGTCAAACATACATCTTATTTTTTACTGATTTATGCATTAGAGGCAACTTATTTAAATTTAGACTTCTGGGATTTTCTCTTCAACCTGATTAGAAGTCAAGCATGTTTGTGATCAGTTGGAAATGGGCTTTATAAAGCAAATAACATTTCCAGCAGAGTAGCTTCATATTATTCTCCTACTCAATAAAACTACTAATTAAAAAAAAATTGAAGGTAAACAACTGGCAGGTGTTGTACAAAAATAAAATGATACAACCGCTTTTTTTTTTTTTTTGTATGTCTACACTCATGCGTGTGCGCAAATGCACACACACACCTCATGCCGTCATCACACTACATCTATTTTCTTATAGACATTGTTTTGGAATTATGCCTGACTACATGTTTCATATTCTGCTAAATGGGGCTCCAGTTTCACTTACTGATAACTGTGGGAAAATACTTCAAACAGAGGAATATTTAGGGCAAGCCTGGACAAGTAACTAGTGCTTCTTGGTCGACTGTTTTGAACAAGTAACCTGTAGTTTGGTATAAATTGAACACAAATTGTTCACTTCACAGCACCACGTTTGGACAAAGTGACACTTTTCAATCACTCACATGGAGTTCTAACTATCTTTTATAGCTTAAAAATGTGTGTGAACATCTGTATGGATTAGCCTAAACAAATACACACACACAGTCAGATTAGAACAAACAGGAATAAACAAATCAATAAACATTTTCAAATTTTAATATAAGGGGAAGATTCGTTTAACAAAAATAAAAAAAGAGAGCTCCCGAGAGCTGACCCACCATAAAAACTTCACATTTTGTTTGTCTGAATTACCTGGTGACCTCATTAAATCCCAAATAGTGTGTGTGTGTGTGTGTGTGTGTGTGTGTGTGTGTGTGTGTTGGGGGGGGGATTGGAGTTTACACTAGCACTAGGCAGTGAAAAAATTCAAAATGATCAGTTCTCATAATCAGAGCACCCATAAGCGTGGTGGTGGTTCTTTAATGCAATATATGACAAGTGATAAAGTTAATTAATACCAGAATCTACTATACATCACTAATTAGCTTCTACTGAAACTCCCTTCAAGTAAACTTAACCTGCAAAATCCAAGTGCTATTTACTGCCTGAAGGCTAAACATGTAGCCATGTCTCTCACAGAGCAGACACTTAACTAAGATATGCGGACACCACAAAAAAGAGAAAGTGCAGGATTTCTCTGTTAATGCTATCTAAAAATTCAGAGTCATGTCATCTAATGATAATCCAGGATTTCCAGATTGTGCTTGTTCCCATGCTCCAAGCTGACCCTTCTATCACAGATAATGTGTCAGACTCATTCTAAGACATCAAACTAATATTGCAACAACTAAGATAATCCATCAGGTGTCAGACATGATCTTCTAAAAAAAGGCATGCAATTAACCTCCTGAAGACTACAAGGTAAAAACTAATTCAAATTAACATTGCCAACTGACTATCTAGTGTGTAGAGTTTTCTTTGCACACCAGGAAAACCCCACAATGGGGGAGAGGGGGGGTTGCAGGGGGAATGAAACCAATATATATCTCAATGCAAATTGTTTAAAATTCCATTGTGTTTATCATCTTTCCAAAAAGGACTACACTTTTTTCAACTTACTTGAAAAACATCAAAAATCCAGGCACTCTAATGTTTTACAAAGTTTAAGATTTGTTGATACAAATCTCCACAGTTTTGCACAACTAACTTACAACCAAAAATGTGGTTCAATCTTATGTGTCTTGCTGATGTACTGACAACATATTGATTCTGTCACGGAGTATACGTCAAAACAAAGACAAATTATCTATAAATGTTCATGGTCTCACTAACTAGGAAACTTTTTGAAGACAGTGCTCCCCATCTTCCACACTTATCTTGTTACGGTTTTCTTAGAATTTCTAAATAAAGTTGTCCACAAATACACCAAAAGCCTGTACAACATGGGAGTAGAGAACATTGAATGGAGTGGACTGGTAGCCGATGTGCCAAGCAATTCAATATAATGAGTGAGTATTATGTGAATACATAATGTGCTGAAGTTGCTATTATGTGAAGTAAGGTCACAGTTTGTCTGGGATGTCCGCTCTGCTGAGTCTACTACAACTTCCTGATGCTTGCCCTGTATTACCATTATTTCTGGATTGGGCCCATTATGTTTGGTAATCCTCACTGCAGTCAGTTTGGGCATCCTATTGTTTTTGGTTAATATTAGCTGTGTCTACCCCTGTCTGGGTGGCCAGACTGCAGTGCTTTCTAAACTCATGAAAGTATGGATCACAACCTGCATGAAATTCATGCTATTTTTACCCTAGAGTTTTCAACAACTGAAATGCTTCACAACAGTGAAATGACTTGAGGTATGAAGGACATATTTCCAATTTCCACTTTTTTTTCCTTTTCTTAACACCTCATTTTAAAGATCTGTCTATTATTCTGCTCAATTGCTAACTTTTACCTGCTTAAAGAATCCATTAATACCTTCATTAAATGAATCAGTTATAAGGGTTGGCAAGGTTAATAGAGAGCATACCAAGAAGTCAATGAAGCAAAGCAGTCAGGTTCACATAAGAGCAAGCCTGAACAAGAGGCCTTTCTAATTACTAACCTTAAGTACAAAAAGATCCGGGTTGAGCTGGTAAAGGACTCTAAATATTTATGACTAGAGTTAACAACCAGTACAGACCATTGGCATGTAATAGACTCTTGTCTACAGCACAAAATGAAAATTGTAATACACACAAAGTTAATACAAAAATGTATGTTTTTCAAACTAGATGTCAATGTTACAATTTAGTTAAAAATAAATTAAGGATCAACTTCACGGATTTCATTCTCAAGAAATGATTTTACTCAAAACAACTAAAACTGAAACACTAATAATCATTTTCTCCTCTAACCATTCTACTGATCAGCCACTCAAGTAAGGTAAAACTGAATACTTAAATAACACAATGCTGGTCTCTGAGAAACATGCTACAGAATGTGCATTTGTTTGCAAGAAATACTTGGTATTGAATTTCTCTCATCCACCTCCTAGACAGGAACAAAATTATGGCCATGAATAAAGTGGCCTGCTCTTGTACTGTATTTCTTGTAGCATAAATAGTGATTTGCATTTTCTGACCACCAAGATGTTTTTCTCATAATTAAAACTAACAACTGGTTAACAGATCAAATTGGGTGATTTCAATACTGAAGTGACATCAGGCAAACCCTATCCATTGACTATTTTAAAAGATAATTATGAAATACCAGCCATCTCCTTTACTATTTTGCAGAAATGAGGCACTGGCCCTCACAACACACAGTAGATGTGATTTTAACAAATCAAAGAATACGTTGTTCTGTTACAGTCAAGGTTCATAAGAACAAAATCTACATTCATTTTTGGAACATTTTGGTAACAATGAATAACTTAAAACATATACTAACACAAACCATATAGCCAACGCAAAACACACATTTAATAACAGATTGTCTTACACTCAATAGTCTAGATAAAATGTTAAAAAAAAAAAAAAATGCCTTAAAGGAATTTAATCATTACATCATGATAAGTCAATCAAATACTGTAGCAAAACAAGGGAACAGAACTGAAGGATAGTTATTTAACAAAAGTAATGTAATAAATCCATTTAATGTGGATTAGCAATTAAAGCATTGGCCTTTAAATCACAAGGTTTCTGATTCAGTTCTTGCCTTTGACTCAATGCATGACCTGGAGTAAGTCACTTAACCTGCCTGTGCTCCAATTAGTATATATTTGCAACATGAACCTTTACCCATGGGCTGCTAAATAAAATAAAGGGTAATAAGGTAGCAAATTCCTTTCAATGTTAAAAAAACAAAAAACTCACACAAATTCCTATATATAAATATCACTTCATAATTGTTCATATTAATGGATCTGTTTGCAAATAACATGGTTTTCAATATCTAATATATTTAAAGATTTACACAATTTTACTGTTTTAAAACAGCTAATGCAATTTAAAACAAATTTGATAATGATTTAAGATAAATGTAAATTCAAATGCAATTACCTAAAAGGTTTCTGCATTCATTCAAGGAATGCAAAGGTTAAACATTTAAAGAAGCTTAAAAAAGGTGAAGCTGAAGTTTTTTTATCCCACCCTGTAGATGGAAAGCAGAATCAAATTGTCCAATTGCCTACAATTAAATAAATTCATAGTACACAAGAATTGACTTCTTAAGGCATTAAGTGGAAGAAAACTAGCAGCCATAGGGGCCATCCACAAGAAATCTTAGAAATTTATGCTGAAAATATTTAAAAATAACATTGCATTTATGAATTTTAAAATTAAAAATGTAAAGCTTGTATGGAATATGTTAACTGCTCAGATGTGACTGAACCAAAACTTGTGTTGTGTTGTACAGAGAGAGATTAAAATACATGAATAAAGAAATCAAGTTAAAATTTGCCTAGATTGACTTGATAATTGATTATTTTACATTTTAATGAAAGTTAATGTATAAGATTGGAAAAATCCTTTAGAAATATTTTTTTTTTTGTAAAATCATAATTGTTTAGTTTTGGTATTGATATGAATACATTAGTTGTATTGATTTGGTCTGTTGTAGACTTGATTCAATATCCTTGAAGATTAATATTTTTATATACTTGTCAAAAACTGTTGGTATCAATTACTAAAATCTACACCAACTACAGTGAATTTACAGGATACAAATATCCCCACCTGGCCTTTTTCCATGCTACTCAATTGCTCTCACCAGAAGGTGTGTAGACAGTAATGGATTTGTAAATAAATGCAGCATGGTTAACCTGAAAGTTGATGTTACTTGTTCTTTTCTAACTTCAACTAACAGATACAGCCACTGCTAATCGGCAAAATACACATTCTCCATTAGCAGCCAAATTGCTAGGAACTAGATCTCTCAAAAAGGAAGCATGCAAGATGACAATATCTAATTAAAAGACCCTCTTGATAAAGGAATATTGGAGGAGGTCAACAAAAAGGGGAATTAAAAAAGCAAGTTACCTTGGAAACTGTCTTTTTAAAACAACAATATGATGCATTTGTCTGGAATGCATGCTTTCAGCAAATGGTCCTCCCCTTGGTTCAAATTCCCAGCAAATGAAATACATTTTCCTTTTAAATAATGGGCTTGCTGTTTAGTGTTGTGTATGGCATGAGCTGTTGGTTAATAACTAATTCACTATGTATTAATACATTCGTTTTTGTTGGACCAGCAATGATTTTGTCCCATCTTCAAATTAAGTATTGCTGTCCAGAGGTATGACGTCTTCCAAACCTAATGATATTACTTTAAAACCTGCATCAACGTGATTGGTACTGGCGACTTCTAGAGTTGGGTGAGAAACAAATATGTATATATCTTAATCACTTAAAGTATTGCTCGTTAATCAGAAGTAAACTTCGGCAAGGCGCAAGCTTCAATTTATATAAAGCACACGTTTGTACCAATTTACATTGATGGCAATAGAGTGGAACATCTGCTAGACTGGCCTAATCTTTTTAGAATGGTAAAAATACTGAAAGAAATATTACAGCATATTCAATTTAATCATGCTTTTCTTTCACCAAAAGCTTAAATAAAGATTTAAACGATAAAACATTTGCAGAGTGAACATGCAGCCACTTCAGTTCAATTATACTCGATTGAAACGTTGATTGCAGCATGTGCCATATAGGAAACCGCCGTATACTACAAGTGCATTAAAACATTCAATACCCTATTTATGTAAAATCAAAAGAAACTGAGGTAATGGGGCTTCCATAATTCTATTCATATCTTCGCGTTTTAACAGGAGCGCCATGCCTTTAGTGCGCCTGCGTTTTGCGTTTTACTAAACCCAAGAGGCGGACCTAGGAACTGACAGCTTGCAAGCAGAGCGCACCTCAAGTAGGACCCTCGGCTACAAGGATCCGCTACAGAGGGTCAGCCTAAACTAAAACCACCAATCAAGCAACTCGATAAATAGCATCACCAACTAAAATGTCCCATAAAAACCCCGCAGTGATCCCTGCTTATTCCGACAGAACAACTGTTGAGGTGAATTACTGCAAGCAGCACTGAGTGAGCGGGAAACCCACGTTTTGAACAGGATAACGTAGTACGCTTTTTAAAGGGATCATTTGTCTCTTAATTATACTTGCAATAAAGAAAGTGAACCCCCGGCTTGTCTCGGTGGTCGGCGTTTTGTTCTGCAGTCTTTCTGAACACCAGGCATACAGTTAGGGTTAATTACTTCAGCCCTTCCCATCCCAGTCGAGCACTTTTTTCACTCCTCACTATCTGCAAGGATGTCTCAGTAAAAGGACTAAATGGAATTTACTGCATTTTAGCTTCAACTAACGGCGTTTGCACTAATTACACAGTTCATACAAATCCACGTGGAGATAAAAAATAAACAACCAACTAAAATTAACACGCACGGGAAACTGTCTGGCCATAATGTAGCCCTTACAAATAAGAAACGTGCGCAATAATCATGTTCACTCACCGGCCACGCGAAGCTGAAAGGTAGTACAATCCTGGCTTTTTCGTTATTCATGGAACTTTTTAAGGAGAAGGTGTTGCCTCCGATGACAGGAGTAGATCCCGAACCGAAGCTGCAAGGCCCCGCTGCAGAAACCCTCGACTGGTATTCCTTCAAGCACACTTTGAAATAGGTATCACACTCGCCCCGCAAACACTTTTGGTCTCCCACGTTCCGCGATCCGTCACAGCATACGCCGGTCTGTAACTCGCCATTGACGTTCTGCATCGACAAAATTTGCAACTCGAAGTGTCCTGATGATATTGACACCTGTTTAAATGCAAAAATGCGTTAGGATTACATCACTGTGATAACCAACAGGGAATACATAAAGAGACATGTCCCCCTTATATAACCAATACGTGAACACAAAAATCTAGCAAATGAAGCCTGCTTCTCTTTAAAAAGCAAACTCACAAAACGTATCTGAAACAGTATTCCACATTTTCTGATACGCCGTCCTACCCCCTCTATGGTGCTGTCAAAGAAATATTAAAATATAAAAGTATCCGATAAGTGGTGTCCAAACTGCGAAATCTTCCCATTAAAATCATACAGGATTCACTGACTTACATAGGTAAAATAAAAGTTTAAAAAGGAACACCGTCCGTGTGCACTGAATTGCTCCAGACGAAAAAGGACAAAATGTATTTAAAAAAAAAGTTTTCTTTTTTCCTGAGAAACACCCACAAAACTGCGTCGGCTGCATCCCTTGAACATTCAAGCTGGTTTGTTGCCCGATATGTTTCATTTGAAATCCACACGTACCTTTACGTGAAAGCAGAGCAAAGCGACATGTAAAGGAAAAGCCGCAAGGAACGAACTCCGTCTCAAAATCATGCCTCTCCTTTCTGCTCTTCGCAGCCTGCTTAGAAACTAACAACTAATGTCGCCTGGCGGCTCTAATATACTCCTCCGATTTGAACATGCACGAGTGGAGAACAACACTTTCTTTCTTCTGTATTTTTTTCAACAGAACGTCGATTTCAAATGCAAAACAGCCAGCCTCCTTTTATGACTTATTCTTCTGCAGCTTTTATTATTGTTCTTATTCTCGCTCTTTTTTCATTTCCCCAATCAGCTGCGAAACAACAATACACACGAGCTAAGAAAGCTCTTTTCACTGCGAGTGACTGACTGGTTCAGCTATACGTCAAGTGTTGGGGGAGGGGGCAACGCATGCGTCTCTTTAATATTCAAGAGATGGGGGGCGGTTGTTCCAAACCCCACCCCATATTCCACCCGTCTTAGAGAGGAAAAAACTGATAGAGGAGATAAACTGCATCTAAGAAGATAAGAACATGGAATAATCATAGATCCTTGCTTTCATTTGAGTCTGAACGCACACTTGCACGACTAAAATGAAAATACTGATTTACACCCACGAACGTAAACAATGTATTAGAACGTCGCGTATAAAACGAAATGCGTCTCCTTCTGCTGCTAGTCCATTTAAACATTCTATTGATACGCGCTATTATTATTTAAACCTTTCCAAAACACATTTTAAATGTAGCGGAGGATTAATCTCGAGCATAATTAAAGCCACATTAAAGCTGCATAGAAGGTATAACCACTGATATTCGCTAAATTAATACCGACAAAGACAAATGGTCGATCTTTTTTGTAATCTTCTGTTGTGCGTCTTAAAACGTCGCAATATTTTTTCAATAAATAAAAGGGGCCGCATGGAATGTTTAGTTGAAATTGTTCTCCAAGAGCGTGGGAGACTCGGTGAAGACGGAAATGAAGATGCCCGTTTCTCCTCTGTGAGGCTCGTCCCGTTTGAAGGCACCATTAAAAACCACGAAGTGGCTGAATAATACGATGTAGTTCTTGTTCTGTCTGCCGTTGTCCTGTAACATGAAGTTCGTCAACACTGAACGCGGGTCGTTATATCTTTGGTTATTTCACGTCGCAAAGGTAAAATAACACAAGTTTTACTTTTAAAACATCAAGACGTCTGCACGTTTTCACTTAATCATTTTACCACTTCTATAAGCGCTATTGCTATACTTGCCGTACATTTTGTAGTAGGAAATCATGCCGTAGACAGTTGTCTAGATACAGTGAACATCAATAGACCATTTAAAAATCGCAGAATTTCGTCTCACACTGCATAAACATCGTTTAGTTTATTCAGTGTTGTTTTGAAGTACATAGCCCATCTCTGTAATCTAGATATTTCATTTCAATAATCTGCCTGCAGGCGTCCCATTGAGCACCCGTTCGCATTAATTCTATCTTTTAAAAAAAAGTTAAAATAGCATCACGCTAGAGGGGCCATATGGGATTCATTGTCTTCATAATCATTATGTGAAACACATTGTTTTCTACACATCATTGTTTCTCACAGACATACACATAAATGTTTATATACAAATTTCAATTTAATATCAATCACTAATCATATGACATTCAGTGACATCTTCAGTCTGACATAAGCAGATCATTGTTTTCATTAATTAAAGTCGGACATTACATTTTTTTTAAAATAATACTTTTTTGTTTTACTGCATTGGCAGTGTTAATTTATTTTTTTTTCTATTTATAAAGCAGTATTTAATTGTTATGTAAGAGAAAGTAATTGGCCACTTTTTAAATAATTACATATTCCCTTTATACAGTATATATTTGTTTGTGTACTTTAACAGATTTGTCCAAAGATGTACAGCCTCAAATTACAAACTATACAAATGTTTAAGGCTGTGTAGCCTATTCTGTATACAATATTTTTGTGGGTTTTTAGCTGTTTCTTCTTTTCAAGGCAGATCATTGGGTGACTCCAGGACCTAACTTGTTGGACAGGCAAAAAACAAACAATTCACTCCAGATCACTGTCAGATTTATTAAAACCAGAAGTTCACTGTATATCACTCATGTAGTGCAAAATATTGACTGAAGTGGAAGCTTGTGGTGGAATATTACTTTGAGGTTTCAAAGCCACAGGCCAGCACTGTTTGCCCCTTGAGGCCACATTTCCAAGTGGTTTTGCAATAATGTTTCCACATTAACAAGGAACCTCATTTTAAACACATTGAAATAAAGATTTTAATAAGATTAATCTTATTGGGTTTCATGCAACACTATAGTAATTCGTAACAGTGGAATTGTGTTTACAGTGAAATAACAGAAGGGTCAAAGTGTTAAAATTGGAAATCTACTGAAGACACCATTTTATGTATTTAAGTCTTTAATGCCCTGTTACCTTAGCCAGCAAAGTGAAATTAAAAATCAGGAATTGCTGACTTGTCTGAATGATCATTTGGAAGTTGACTTGTCTATTCATGAATAAACTGACTGTATTTTGAACTGTTATACTTGAAGACCGTAAAAATATTAGCTTCACAAACAACAGAGGTCATTGATGACCAATACATGGTTGGCTCCTGCATTATGCTTAACTCTGCTAGAAAAGGTTCAAGCAATGTTGTAACACAATAACTGTTTTTTAAAAAATTGATGAATGTTTTTAGGTCAATGTTTTTCTTCCACACATCTATACCCTAACTCAAATCCAAAATCTAAACCCCAAGGGCCCATTTTGTTCAGCGGTCAACTGTGCACACTCCCTGGAATGACTTGTGAAATAATAATAATAATAATAATAATAATAATAATAATAATAATAATAATAATAATATGCATTTTATTTATATAGCATCTTTCCCATGCTCAAGGCATAAAGTATGGGTCTATAAACACTCCTAGTTTTTTGTGTTGATTTTATTAAAGGCAAGTAACATTCCATACAATCAAGTCAAACTTAACAAGGCTAAATTCAATTTAACCCTCATGTAAGAGAAAGAGAGTAAAACTTTAAGAGTAGAAAATAGGGAAGAGAATCCTTTTTCCCAATATAAATGCGTAATCTAAAGTGTTATTGATTATATCTTGCCAGGTTTTTAAAAAAGTTTTGAACAGATCCTCTAAGTGAGAATTTGATTTATTCCAATTTCAAATAGTATATAACATCAGTTTCCTACTGACTTAAAAGAGGTGGGCTAGGATTCTTCAGGTTGAGCACGATAAGTCTACATGCTAGTAATGAAGTAAAAGCAATTATTGTTTGTTTGTCCTTCTCCACTTTAAGCCCATCTGGGAGTACAAACAATCTGAGTTAACCACCTACCACTGACCTGTGGTACCTCTGAGCATTCCATAGCCCTTAAAGGATGAGGTCTCTTACTTTAAAAAAATCCCAGTTTTTCTTCTTCAGTAACTGACTGCCAGGCTGAAAAGGAAAATGAGTCTCCCACCAGTTCCAGTTTTTAAAAGACTCAGTTTTCCTTAGTATGGGACCAGACAATAACCATTATTGGCTAAGAGGTGTTCTAACTTCATTCAAGCCCTCAGACACTTGTTTCTCAGCATCAGCAGAGATTCCAGGTCTTAAGCAAGCAACTTGCCCTCTAACATTCTAACAGAAAATGATCTGCTTTTTCCTTGGCCAGAGCTATCATTAGGGTGACTTGGGTGCACACCTTGGGACCCTGCTTGCAAAGGGGCCTTAGAATATATTAGAAAAAATTCCTAATAACAGGTAAAGTCCATATTTACACTTACAGTATAGGAATCCTATCTAATCACACCTAACTAAAAAAGATTTTAAAAGAAATATGTGAGTCCTGTTTGGTTGATGTAGGTTGAGCACAATTAGAGCAGGTGTCTAATAGGTCACTTTTTAAAGACTGTACATTTGATGTGTTACTGTGCCACAAAAGACAAAAAGGCAAAATAGATGGCCATTCAAAATAAGAGCCAAGTGATGCAGTGCAAACAACAAATGAAAATAGAAATAGACACAAAAGATGCTGTTGTTGAAAACTATACCTGACATTAAAATATTATACTAAAAGTATGATTGGAACAAGCAATTGGGACAACATTTGAAAGAAGCTTTTCTGCAATGAAAGGAATTAGAAATTTTTGTGTTCTACCATACCAGATTAATAATTCTTTTTACTGGCTGTTCTTTACATAGCAAGTCTGAACCTGGACAATATTCTGGAGACTTACACAAACAGGAAGAAATGCACAGTCATTCTTCACTAAGGTAAACCTTGCCTTTCTTGTGCATTGCAGTATGGTTTTGGCAGCTTTTTCAAACTTTTATAACCAATGGTATACCACTGTGTTATGTCTTTTGCCCTCCTACTGAAAAAGTGAAACTCTGCCTATGCGTATGTCATATTTATTAATGACATATACATGTCCGGATTTAAGCAAGACATTACTGGGCCAGTAGCGAGGGGCCCTGAACTTCAGAGGACTCCAAGAAAATGATTTTTGCACCACATTTGCTGGGTTTGCTGGTGACTTTGCTGATTTTTCTTCTGAAAAAAATCACCATGCACCTGGCTTAAGCAAACGTTTTTTTCCCAGCACCCCATGATGCTTTGTGAGGCTAGCATGAAAACACGTTGCACGTTCCTTGGTGGTTTGGGTTCATTCCCAAACAACAAACAAATATGGCAGCAAGATGGTAAATATTTTCTAATTTTTTCATTTCACCATAAATTGAAAAAACAAATCATGCTATTTTTAGATTCCTTGAAGTTTGGATGCATACTTGCTGAAACTTGATCTAAGAAAATGTACAAAAATTAATCATAGATATAGCACTGATCCTTTGCTTCACAGGCAGTTAGTGGTGATAGGAGCTTAGGCAATGCAGAAAGAAAATAAAGGATTCAGAGTAGAATTGATTGTGCTGTGCTACTGTGATTTTGTTTTTCATAGATGTTCAGTTGTATATATATATTACTGCTGGTTTGTGGCCATTTGATGAATTTTGTCTGTGGTTACTGTTCCATTTGCATCTTTTGTTTAAGGCATGGAAGCACAGTGTTTAGCAGATTGTACAATTCACAATCATAAGCTCTTTAGGCATTTCATCTGCTCTGGAGCTTTACAGAATTTCAGGCTTTACTTGCTTTCAGACATTGCCTGTCACAAATGCATGTTATTAATACTTCTTCTCTTCAGACAGTGAAGAACAGGCTCAGAACCACAATGGGACAGGAAAGATTAAGATTAAAACATTTAATTCACTCTGATGTCAATTGAGAATGATCTAGTTCAGAAACTGAATATTAGTGATATGATCAATGACTTTGCTTTTGTAGGTATCAATAAGGTTCTATAGTTGACCTCTTAAACCTTGGTTTGTGATGGTTACTTGATTTCTTGTCATTAGCAATGGCTAATTAAAGATATAAGCTTTAATGCAGCATACTTTCTCATAATTTCAGGAAGTAAGTCCACTTTAAAATGAAGACTCTGTGGTAATCATTCACTTTACTCTGTGTTATTCTGAGACCTTGAATTGATATGAAAAGCACACTTATAGTATTTAATTGTAAGGCCCCAAAAATACCTTTAGCACAAAGGCCCTCCCCTCACAGTAACCCCGCCCCCTTTATTCCGGCCATGTACGTTTGTGATGTTTACTGTGAATGAGTGTATGTGTGTATAATGGGGTAGGGATCCAAAGGGGACTTTTTCAGCTTCAAGGCCCAGGGCACTTGGGGGAGCTTAATAAGGCCCAACACTAAAATACAAGCTGATTTTTTGGGGGGCTACCGTTTTCAGGGGATGGCATTGTGCCAACTTTAATAGGCATCTTTATGATCTTTGGTGCACAGCCCCTCATACTCCCACTCCCATACTCCTCACGCTTTTTGAGGTGTCCTCTGTGTACAAGTGGATCTCCAAGGCCTCTGCTCTTCAGTGTGCAGTAATATGTCTACAAAATGTGCATTGGGTGATAATTTTACTAGTCTCAATCCAGCCTGGGCTTTTTCCTAAGTGAAAGCTTGCTTTCTTTCTATTTTAAATCTGTTTTCTGGCCTTTCTCCTATACTAGCGTTTCTGGCCTGGCAGTTTCTTGCACTCGTGTGCCACTGAAAGGGAGAATTTGTTAACTTTTTATTTAATTACCCGACACAAAATAAACGTGATTAATTAAAATATGCCTGTGTTAATGTAAAGTATCGTAAACATTTAAAACATTACATATAAAATTCAAGTTATATGTCAGCGTGTCTCTTTTCAGGTACTGTTTACGCAAGGAGTGCAATGTTATGAATTGTACGCGTGGTACGTTTGCTAATGGCCTTCGGTGGTTTAGCCTATCCTGTTTCTGAAGCACAGTACAGTTTTGTCTTTGCTTATAATAAATCTAACAATATATTCACCTGTTCCCGGTCACCTTCCTCGGTTACAAAGATGCTTACTGTGCCAGCCTGCAGCCTCGAATGCCGATGATACGCAAGGCATGCGCGGCCACAAAAGCGCGGGAGGCTCACTCAGCGTGTTACGCGCGAAGCCACTAATGCGCTTATCGGGCGGCAGCAGCGGGCACGCCGGCTCGCGCCTCCGCACACTCTACAAAGCTAAGTGCAGAGGACCCGAACGACAACCAATGTTATTTAAATTCCGAAAGCCCCCAGGCCGCCACCAAATTCGCATTAAACATTCATTGGATGGGTTTAAAGTCACGCATCTGTAGCACGCGCTGTATAGTAATGAGGTCGTGTAGGTAGCCCGTGACCGGCGCGAGCGCCACGAAAGCTCGAGGAGTTCCTGGCGGCGCCCATCTGCCGAGCCGCTCGCGCCAATTCAGTGCCGTGAATTGTAACTGAAAAGCAGCAGAAGGATGCGGATGCTGCATCTGGATACCGACTTGAGTGAGATGAGGCTATGTGAGGGCGAACATTAAAAATGCCGACTATACATAAAAGAATGGATGGGGGTATCGAGTATTGGGGGGTGTCTCGAACAAAAGCAGAGCGCTTTTCAATGGAAAATCAGAGCAGCTGCAGCCTTCCAATAAGCCGCAATAGAACTTCATGAAAGGCTTTTAAGTTGTGCAACAGAGGTGGGCGTTGCGGCAATAGTTGTTCAGTATTTGCTAGGAGCTGGAGATGGTGACTTAATGGAGAAATAATGAGACTTTTATTTGAATCGATCGAGGCACAGGTCAGTCTGGGGCTGCTCACCCTAACGTGTACATTAAAGCGCACAGAGGTGGACATGGCTTTATGATTGCTTTTACAAAGAGCACCTTTAAGACAGGTAGGGTCATCTTCAGTAAGCAACCGAGGCAGAAGAGGTTTTGATCTCTTTTTTTTTTTTGTAAAGTCCTTCACTTCTAACAAAAAGGAAACCATGCATCTAGCGGTAATTTTGATCAAAGCAGACTCTGCAAATGATGCAGAAAAGCCAAAACAATAAACAACACTGGCATGATGGGCACCGCTTTGGTAAGTGGATAGTTGTCTTCAAATTACACTGAAAGTGGATTCCTTCTTCAGTTTGGAGAATGCAAGGTTTGAATGAGAATGTTGTTGATTACAGGCATATAGGCTATTGCCATTGATACCGATGATGGATGATGGTAACAAGAAAAAGCAAAACTTCCCCAAATTCCAGGCCTTCTGAGACAGCATGGGAATGCACACAACCACACACAGATAAATCAGTATGGATAATCTGATTCCAGGAACGGAAAAAGTCCCCCATTTCCTTAAATTTCATTAACTAATCCATTTTAAAAGAGGACAAATGGAGAAACCCCTCAGGAATTAATCTTAATAATTCTTGTCAAATGCATGATGCATTCTTCAACTTCATGTTATTATGTTCTACCTGTCAAGCCATCTTCTCAGCCCACTTATTTTTTACTGGGTTGTGGAGTTTGAATCTTCTTACAGCATTATCACACACAAGGAAAATGCCAGGCATTGATGGAAATACCACCTCACAGACATGCACACACCTACACTTGTGTGCAGTTTGATGAGCACCCACATCTGTGAAATAAAAGATGAAACCAGAATATTTGGGGAAAACACATGATGACTCTTTTAGAACGTACAAGCACCATAAAGCTAGTTACAGCGGCTGAATTGAAACTCATATCACTGAAGATGTCAAGCGGCAGTGCTAACACTGTGCCATTATGCCAAGCCTATTAATTCCTAAGTTTCTTAATAAATCTTAAGAAGATTTAGTAACATTCACTGAAGAAGTTTCTTTACAACAATTCAATATAAAAATGCTGATTTTTTTTTCCTTTGGAAACTGGTATTAGTAATGTGACAAATACAGTATAGCATGCCTTCTAAACACTGATTTGTAAAGACAGGTGACAAAGGCTGTTGTTAAAGTGTATTTGCGAGTAACCAGAACTAAAAGAGTTAGTGAAATACAATGTGTATCTCAACACTGTGTGATAAAATTGGTCACCTTCTTCCAGCAGTTATAAGTGATGCATATGGTATAGTTTCTATACTGAACATTTTATATTCAAACAGATTTAAAAAAAGGAAAAAACAAATTGTATATATCCCTTTTGTTTTACAATGCTTAATTATATGAGGGGGTTGGAATATTTTAACAAATTCCAAACAGATAGGTAGTTTAATTGTCTGTGTCTGCATACAATATAGTGCTTCCCCTATTTGCAGAGTAAATACACTTGTCTTTGTAAGGTCCCTCTTTTAGCAGACTTCAAGCAACCATGAAGACTAAGGTCTTATAAAAACAGGAGAAGAATATAGCAATTGAAAGTGAGGTGAGGAATATAAGAGAATGTTAACATTGCTGAAGAACCTTTGTAGCATGGAGAAGTCTTTTGTTAGAATATGGAAGGTGCATTTTAGCACTTGGGCCCTGACTATTTTTCTACCACTGTAAACTATGAAGATCTGTCTGCAGAAAATATGTAATTGCTGTAACACTGAAAGAGCAACAGTCTCAAATCCTGCAACTGAACATAATGGTAATCAAGGGAAAAGTTTCTGTGGTCAGACAGGAACTAAATGTGAAGTGTTATATCTAATGCAATACTCAACATTGACAGAAATATTAGAATATAGTTTTGCCTATATTAACTACACAAACCTAAGAAAGTCACTCAACATACCAGTGGTCTAGTGTTAGAAACATATGAAAAATGTGTTTTATAGTATGTGTGAACTTTAGAGATTTACATTAATAATGGAAATGTGTTATGTAAAAAAGTTTGCTTAGAAATGTTATTGACAGAAAACTTGAGGGCAGCGCAATTATGGTTTAATTGTCATCTCCATTCAAAAGTCCTTTTTTCCAAAATAGGCAAGATTTTATTTTAATGGAATGGCTACCCATTCCATTCCCTAGGCATTCTTTCAGGTAATGTATTGTTACTATTAATTTTTATTTGATGGTGAGAATCAAATCTGTCATTTTCACAAAATGTACAGAAATGGGGGAAAAGTTGACAAAGTTGCTGAAAAAGTAATTTAACTTTAGAATTGTGTTTGAATAAGACACTTGCAAGGAACAGCTGCAACATAAATTGCAGACTCATAAAAATTAAATATTTTACTATAGGTGGGTTAATGTATAATGCACTAGCATGTCATAAAATACATTTTACTATTTTTAAGCAAATATCTTATTTAATGTTTAAATTCATTAAGAGGAAACCTACTTTTTGATGAAATGTTATTGAAATGGTTTAACTTGGAACAAAAGGCAAAGTAACTCAAACATATATCAAAAGTATGTTTAATAAGTAAGAGGTAGAGAGAATAAATCAACATGGCTATTACGGACTTCCCTTGCTCCTATGTATTTGGTGCATTAGCTGGCCTGATTCAAAAATCTGTCAAAATACTTCTACTTTACTTTCTGTCTGTCTGTCTGTCTGCCTGTCCGTCTCCTTCTCTCTCACTCTCCCTCTCTCTTTCTTTCTCGCTGTATGTATCGTGTCCTCTCTTTTACTCAACAGAAATTCCTCCCTGAGGAGTCATTGGAACCACTTTTGGGGTTAAGGTAACCCCAAGAAAATCCTGGGGCTCTATTAGAAGAGAGCCCTCTGGAGGTCACAGGTATCTCTGCACTCTTGAATTCTTAAACTCATTTAGTCCTCAAGGGAACCTTTTGTTGCCACTTGCCAGCCTGAAGGAATTTGGGTTAGTTTTTTCCAACCCCCTTGAAATATTTATATTCAGGAGACCCACTGTAGATACAAGCTATTATTTCAAGCTTACCTACACTGGCATTTGGAAGGAGACTCTCCTGTCACTTGAAGTGGATTTTTTCCTTTGTATTCTTTCCCAGCCCTGTGTCCTTTTAGTGCTTATCCAGAGGACTAACTCATTTTCCATTGCTTAAAGTTATTTTCAGTATTTTATTACTCGCTATGAAACTCCACATTCATGTCAAATTTACACAGAAAAAATAAGTCTAAAATCAACAACAACTAACAATGTTTTTTGGACAAAGGTGTTTTTTTTAAAGAATTTATATAATAAAGACATTATTGACTATTTAAGCTCTCATAAAGTTGTTTTCTGGGAGGGTGAGACACCCACGTCATATTACAGTTTAAAAATGGCCTTCTCAGCACCCTCAAGTTTCATTGAACTAATGTCTAAAAAGTTTGAATTTAGCCTGATGCTTGTTTTTGAATTTTCTGCCTATTTATTTGTTAGCCTTTTAAGTTCATATTAGAATGTGTATGCAGAAGATTATAATGGCTTCTTTACCCATTGATTGTAATATTTGCTGGTATATGTGCCCATACATGGTTATTTTTTCATTAAATGTTGTTTGAAGGTGTTAAATGTGAAATTTTTGGCATAAAGGAATGATTGATTGATTAGTTAGAACTGGGTTGATTGATTGATTGGTTAATTGTAAGTCAGTTTGCATGTAACTGTGCAAGTATTAAAATATTTAAAGCAGAAACTGAACAATGTAAGTATCTGGCTGATTCACATCATTTCTAAGTACTGCCTAGCCTTCTGCTCTATTTCATTCCTAGACCTCAGATTTTAATGTTTACTTATGTATTTATATAAATATATGTATATATTTAGGACTCTGTTTCAACACCATAGCTGTGAACCATCTAGTAAGAACATCCATCCATCCATCCTCCCATTATCCAACCCGCTATATTCTAACTACAGGGTCACGGGGGGTCTGCCGGAGCCAATCCCAGCCAACAAAGGGCGCAAGGCAGGAAACAAACCCTGGGCAGGGAGCCAGCCCACCGCAGCTAGTAAGAACAAGAAAATGTTTCATACAATTAAAGTAAGCAGAAAAAGAAATCTTTAAATAAAATTTACAACTACAGTGAACTAATTGACAGATATTACTGAAATGTCCACATCATTGGAAGCATCTTTAAAATGTAGCTTTTTTTCTCCATTTTGCTTATCCACAGATGCAGTATAACTTAATAGTTTGTTAAGTTGGAAAGCAATTATGGTGAACCTTAAGCTGATAAATATAATAAAATGTTTCGTTCTGTTGAACCTTATTAGGAAAGTAGTTATCGGATAAATTTTTGTTTTACATTCTCTCAGATTATATGTACTTTATTTTGAATTTATTCTTTTTTTTATTTGGTAAAATTGTTGGGTACTTAGAATGACAGGTTTGTTTTTTTGCAATAAATAATATTGCTGTATTTGCTAATTTTAGTTTTTAATCCAATGTAATAAATTTAAAAAAATGAAAATATAAGTTAGGATGTAAACAATGAGATGAAAATAACAATGTACTACTAGAACATATTTTACCATTTTGAATAAACATACAGCTCTTGCATTTTTCAATAATCCGCAAACTTTGCTAATAGGAGCAGTCTAGCATTGCATTCTCCTCTTTTGCAAGTGTGACATTTGTACTGTTGCAGAAAGGTATGTGATCCTATTGACATAGAGATCCAATTAATCTATTCCTAATATTAAATTCAAACAATGAGAGTTATGACAGCAGTAAATGCTTATCCCTGGTAATCATCTTATTTATTGAATAAATGTAGATAGCGTTATCATTATTTTTATTTTGCAGCTCTTTGAAATTTGTTGAAAAGATCTGCTTGACATTCGGCAGTGCAAAGCCTTAGGAAATTTGATCATCTAAGGATAGTCTTTATGATGCCTGTCACACTGTTGAATAAGTGTCAGCAATCTGAAGTCATCTCAAGTTGCGTAATGTTTTGAGAGATCCATACTCTGCATAATTAGGGTTAATTAGGGTTCAATTTTAAATTGCTTGAGATAATTACATTGTCCAACAAATAATTATTTAATTATCAATTATCTAAACATTTTACATAAAGGTTTTTGGTCTGTCAAGCTTAATGATTAAAGCTAACTTCTTGAGTTACTCGGTGCCCCACCTGCATTTTCAGGTTAGCATTCTTTTTATTGTGCTCAGATCTTGAAGCGTAAGGGAAGCACTCTCCCTTTTTGCAAAAGTCTGGTAAAGAAAGTTTATTATTATTATTTGAATAACAAGAATGAGTTTCTTCATAGCTCATTAGCCTATTTGTTTGTAATGAAGGCTGAAAAGGACTTGTGTAAGCCTGTGGATTTTCAGACAAGACTTTGGCAAGTTATCGCAAATATGTAAGAGGAAAAGGTTGTTTACATGTAAGTTCTTACTGAGAAACAAACTTTATACTTACCATGGCAATTCTAATTTATTTCTTAAATTGTGTTTCTAATTAATTAATTTTTAATGAATTCATGTTTAGGGGATTAGCTCAGAAATTTAGACATTTATTGAAGTAATACCAGTTATAGAGATTTATTAACACCAGTCTATATTGTGTCTTTTTTCAGTAGAATGTTTCAGAGAGCTGGAGTATCTAGACAGCAATGCAAAATTGAGAAAATAAATATGGACAGAATGCCAATTCCTCAAAAGGCACTGGCATACAGATTTTTTTCCAAATTCCAATTACCAGACATGTGCAAGATTTAAAAATATGCTAAAACTGCCAGGCAAGTGTAGTTAAAGTCATGTTGCAACAAATGGAATGGAGGTGACAGCAGTAATTGTTGCATTGTATCTTTCTTGGCAAAAAACTTCACAAATATGAAAACTTAACATTTTTATCTGTTGTTAATTGTAGGTTAATTACCATGCTGAACAATGTTAAAATTGATCTGATGTACTGCAGTTGATTGCATGTTTTGCAGCAGGATGGTATCTTTTTCAGGTTGTTGTTCTTCATGACAGCTGTTGTTGACAACCTAGTTATAGTCTCAACTTTATGGAAATGGCAAAATGTTTGCAAATGTCAGAAGTTCGTCTTGTTTGCTGTTCAATAACACTTCATCGCTCTGTTTTATGGATGTTAAATTGTACTTATCTTATATATCTTGCATGCATTAAGATGATAATCTTTCACTCTGAAACATTGTAAAATAATTATATAGAGAAGATTCATGTGACTATTGTAAAGTTTTTGGTTAAATGTGTATAGCACCTAATCTTAAATGATAATATGGTTAATTGGTTTTTAATTGTGTTACTAAAACATAAGGTTACTAACGCATAAGACATGTATGAGTATATAGTGCATTCAGTGTATTTTGCATGTCTGTTTTATATGTATGCACTAATTTGCATATTAGCACAAAAGGTCATCTGTGTTATCAATTATTTCTTTTGAATAGTGTCAAAAATGAGTTGTTTTCATTTATACACACACGTTTATACATGTTAGGAATTTCCACTGTCTCTTGCTTTATTTTTAATTTGTAATTCCACCAAAACATTATTATCTCAAAGCTAATTTCCTTCTTTTGCATTTTGCTGGTTTGGATTTAGTCATTAATGCCTGATTTAAAATTGTCATATGTGTTCCAGGTCAGGGAAACTGATTATTACAACAACAACAACATTTATTTACATTTTCATACAAACGACATAGCTCAAAGTGCTTTACAAGAAGAGAGAGAGAAAGTTACATGAAAAAAGAAACATTAAGATTAGGCAATAATATTAAAAATAAGTAACAAAAGATAAAGGTAAGGTCAGATGGTTGGGAGAACAGAAAAAAAAAAACCTCTAGTTAGGCTGGAGAAAAAAAAAAAAATTTGAAGGGGTCCCAAGGCCAAAAGACTACCCAGGCGTCACTGGGCATTCTACCTGTTGTTAAATATATCATTTTTGTTTACAGGCTTCACATCATAGAATTTGATGAAGTTAGTGTTGTGGACAGCTATGACACCATCCTTCATTCCATCATTACAGGTGGATTCATGGGGCCTTGATCAGGTGGTGGTTATCTTCCACCACAGATAAAATGGAAAAGACAGCAAAGCAAAGTAGAGATTAGTAAAGATTGTGGATCCCTGAAGAATATGATAATTCTCTGCCTATTAAGAATACAATTAAAATGTAGCTATGAAGAGGTGAGACATGCTCAGATTTTATTTTTCTAGTTAAGATTCCAGCTGCTGTATTCTGCACTAATTGTAACCGATTGTTGTTTTTGTTAGGTAGTCCTGTTAGGAGTGCGTCACAGTAATCTAGTTGACTTAAAACAAAAGGGTGAACTAATTTTACAGCGTGTTGCAAATTTAGAAGAAGATTAACTTTTTCTATACTCCTTAAGTGAAAAAATGCAGTCCTAATAATCTGGTTAATACGTGATTTAAAGTGTAGGTCACAGTCAAAAATTACCCCTAAATTCTTTAACTCCACCTAGAATTTTAAACCTAAGGGATCAATAATATTTCTAATACCCTTGCTTTTTCCATGTTTGCCAATCACTAAGATTTCTGTTTTTTCCTAATTTAATTTGAGAAAGATTATACTCATCCAATTTGAAATGCTACTAAGACATTGGATCAGAAAGAGAAGAGCATCAGGGTCATCAGGCACTATTGATCAATAAAGCTGTGTGCCATCTGCATAGCTGTGGTAGCTCACCTTGTGCTTTGAGATATTCTGGCCTGATGGAAGCATGTAGATTGAAAAATCTCTTTATTACCCATTCTCTTTTTCATATGGCATGTGTCTGGACAGGAAAGGGAAGAAAAATACAAGGACATTTGTGTCCTTTTAGTCTAAATGCAGCTGTATGGAGTTCTTTTCACATGAGCTTATCTGAACATATTAATTCTCTCAGTTCATAGGAGATCTATTAGCTGGATGTTTTCATTGTAAGTAATATGCTAATCAGATGCTAATGTTTGACTGTAACTGGACTCAAATGTTTGCCAAAATCTGTATTTTCCTGTTTCTGCAATCAGTCTAGGAATTATAAATTAACCAGAAGTATTTTTGCAAATATGTTGCCATCAATTAGGCTATTTTAGAGGCATTTACTTGTTAGCAGGCCAAAAAAGAATTTTGCTACTCTTGTCCTGAAGTCCATTTTGCATTGAACAGGCGCGGGTATAAATTCTAATGACTATACAGCTTCTCTGTAGACATTGTTACAGGACGACATGTTGTTTTATCTAAAATGAATTTCCTCCATTTTAAAAGGGTCCACATTAAAGTAGCATAATGTAATTCAGTGCAGCAAGAGTCAGTTAAACTCATGTTTACTAAATGTCATTGAAAAACAAAGAAAATTTGAATTAAAAGAGCAAAATGCTAAGTCTACCCTGGACCCACCGTGGACTATTGAGAGTCTGGAGCTTAGAGGGAAGGAATAACAATGTGACCAGAGGAAGGAGCAGTAAACATAATTCAAGAGCATTTTTATTGCTTAAATCAAATAAATGACATATGGCAGATAATTATTAAGTCATAAATGGGATGGTTGATAAAACATATTTAGTGCTAGTTACAATACAATACAGTTTATTTTTGTATAGCCCAAAATCACACAGGAAGTGCTGCAATGGGCTTTAACAGGCCCTGCCTCTTGACAGCCCCCCAGTCTTGACTCTCTAAGAAGACAAGGAAAAACTCCCAAAAAACCTTGTAGGGAAAAATGGAAGAAACCTTGGGAAAGGCAGTTCAAAGAGAGTCCCCTTTCCAGGTAGGTTGGGCGTGCAGTGGGTGTCAAAAGAAGGGGGTCAATACAATACAATACACAATACAATAGTTCCAAATAAAATGTGTGGTGTGGGAGCTTGTCCTCTTTGGATTATAAAAAAAAAAATCTAGATATGTTCCCCAATTGTCATAATAATTAAAAGTGCCCTTTGTATTCATTTATTAAAATGTTTATCTAGTTATACTAGAAAAAATACTTTATTAAAATTTGATATCTTTTTTGATATGCAATTCTGCTGTTTTGTTTACATTCAGTATTTGCAAATTAATGCTTATTCTGTAATAGAAGCATGTTTACAAAGCTTAATCATTTCAGAGAACATAACTTTAAAAGCTCTTTATTGGCAGTTTCCTGACAAAAAATATAATAGCACATTTTGTGAAATGCATTTACAAATTAAATGAATATTTGACTGCATTATCTAAAGTAAACCTTGACATTACTGTTGAATATCAAATAATTACTAAGCATTTGCTAAAAATGTGTAAAGTATGTGTTTAGTTAGGACATGGGAAAATATAAGAATAGTCAAATGACAGTTTTTAATTTGTTTCCACTTATTCTTTGTTCTTTTTAATTATGCATTTCTAGTTGTAGTTCATTGTGAGTCAGACCTCATGATGGTCCCCTGGAATTCCGACATAATCTACTGACCAGAGGAATCGACTGCTTAGATTGGATATAAAAGACCTTATCAGCTGGACTTGTGTGAGCTTAGCGTTAATAATAAGAGTGACAAAAACAAAAAAATTAGGCTACAGGGAGTGAGAGATGAAGGGAAGAGTCTCGATTTGGTGTCTGACAACAGTCATCCAGGAGGTGACTGTGTTCAAAGATCTAATTAAATAGAAGTCCATGTGTTTGCTAGACCCAGTATTTTATAATGCATAAACAGCACTGTGCTTCCTGGGCCTCATTTTTTATTCATATATGGATTATTAATGCTGTGCTGTACATATAATATGAAACATTTTTATCTCTATAACTGATGTGATTACATTTCTTTCATTTTCAAAGAAATTCATTTACTTGAGGATGTTATATAAAGTTTTTCCATGAGGGATTATTTGAAGGATTTACATTGTATGATCTGTGCTATTTAACAATCTTGCTCTATACTGTATCTCTTCCACTTGTTAACTTTTCTGTTTCAGTTTTAAAAAATGTTTTGCTGTCATTTCATTTGTTCTAGTGTTTGTATTCCTGACAAGCCTCATGTCCTGTTCTTTTTAAAAGTTTTTTTTAATTCTTAAGTACTGAAAAAGTATAGAGTGTATAGATATTGAGGCTACCAGTTTAATTGGGCAGTATCTTGCTTAATAAAGTTTGGGATGGTATTTAACATAAATGTTCTATATTCAATGAACAAAATACAGAATAACAAATTATTTAAAGTAAAGAATTCTAAAATAAAATGATACTGTATCTATTTTTCTATATACCTGATCTAATTTAGAATAATAGAAAATGTCAATGGTCTGGTAAAAACAGGGTTATAGAAGAAACCACACAATACAATACTATTTTGAGGTGAACACAATCAAAGCTATGTATAAACATGGTACATTCTAAACTAGTTTCTGGAAGCCTGTTCACCTTAATGCATAATTTGATCTGGGACAGAAGGGAGACGCCCTATAAAGGAAAAACACCATATAGAGAAATTACTAACTCCACATAGAGAGTATGAAGTCAAAAATGGAGTCAGGGTACTTCTAGAGAGGTTGTTGCCAAGGGCATTACCGTGTGCTTCACAGTAATATATACAGTATATAGTGCAAACTAACCAAATTTGGGGAAATACAAATCA
Source organism: Polypterus senegalus (assembly GCF_016835505.1). Classification (NCBI taxonomy): domain Eukaryota; kingdom Metazoa; phylum Chordata; class Cladistia; order Polypteriformes; family Polypteridae; genus Polypterus; species Polypterus senegalus. The sequence goes on along the minus strand of NC_053169.1, from coordinate 49,810,016 downwards.
TGAATGATTAATTATGTTTAACTTAATTTAGTTATTTCTTTTTTCCTTCATCCTTCATTTTCTTGTATACCATATTAATATAGAAGCAGCAAATAATAGTTGTGCCAGGTTTATTCTTTTGGAAATTTATTATTATTATTTCCTTGGCTGGGTGTCTGTGACATGACTAGTAAGAATGCATATTTGGAATTTTGTATATTTTGAACTGGTAAGGGCATTGTTCAAATGCTTGAAAACTACCTATTTTAAAAGCTGAAGATACATTTTTCAGGACTTTTAGGATTTGGGGATTATTTTGCTGTATTATTAAGACAGAAAGAACCTAAAATAAGCAATTATTTTTTTTTAGGAAGTATACAGTGAATAAACAGCTTTGGTTCGATATGCAAATTCTTAAAATGCCATGTGAGTAATGATTATCAGAAAAACATAATTAGTTAAGAGTATTAAATATCAGGCACTAAAAACTTTGTCATTCAAGTTGAATCTTCAGAGACTTTGTATTAGATTCAGAGGTGGCAGAATATGGTACATGAGGAAGGATTAGAAAGAAGCAAAATCCCTCAGCTTGTGGGAATAGGGGAACAGTGCTGTAATGTGATTATGGTAATGATCAACAAGTCATAGTGGGTTGCCTTTGTTCACTGTAATTAACTTCTTTGAATGGCGCAGTCGTTTTTTCTGTGCTCATCAGATGGTCCTGTCTTTGTGTCCCCAGTCTGTCATTTCTCCTGCCGCGATCTCAAACCTTCATGTGCATGACTAAATAAATTCAAGCCTGGAACAAAGATTGAATGGTGGAATAGAGATTGATATCTTTTGTTGTTGGACATTCAATACCATATACCAATCCAATTACTTAAGCTGTTTCTATCAGTCTCATTACCGTTCCCTATTGAGGCGTGCCCTATTGCTGGATCATTCTCTTTCACAAGAATGTAGTGGAACAGATTAGGGTTTTAATGAGACCATGCCTCTTGAGGTTGGATCTTTTACGATTTTTTTTTAAAGAAGCAAAATAGGAATCATACCTATGTAAGAGGCTGAGAGCATTGTTGCAAAGGGTGATCAAAGAAAAAAAAAAGCTTAGAATGTGCATAAGCACACGAGGACATTTTTGTGGTTAATAATAACCATTTCTGGCAAGTGTTTTATCCACAGTTTCCCAATCTGATGTGAAGCCCAGGAAAACCATTCAGACAGTGGGGTATATGTTCAGTGTTGCTTTTGAACTTTTATTGAAAAGTAAGGTCTTTCAGCTTTGATGAAAAAATTTTGATTTTTTGTATGCTTCCTTCTCAGCATCCTATATATCAAAGCTCATGGAGACAGACTCACTTCTGATTCTCAAACTGTCAGAACTCTGTTAGATGGTTAAGGGTGATTTATATGTCAGTTAGTGCTTATATTTTTTTTAATATAACAAATCTTTTTTTTTTTTTTTTGCTAATTCATGTTCTACCATTTAAATACTTTATGATACTGTATATTGTTCCTTCTTAAGATTTTGTGGTTATGAATTTTGTCTTTTTGTTAAAATCTGTCATTAGAAAAACCCTTTCAATGTGTTGTCTCTTTGCTGATTAAGTATAACTAGGAAGATTTTTTAACCTTGTTCATAGTTATTTTCTAAGAGAAGAGCATGCCTTAAAAGATAATTTCTTGCAAAAGAGTGGACAGGGTTGTATTCCTTAATGACTAACTACCTGCATCTTTTTTCTTACTCTGGCCTAGCTTTTCAGCATGAGAACAGTCATTGAATTGCTATGGGAGTCAAATAGACACTTATCAGAGGTGTTTGCAGAAATGATTAATAGCTTCAAGAAAACTTTTATCGGATGAGAATGTTATTTTGCAAAGTAAAATCTATCAGCATTATGTTCAGTCTTACACTGTGAAAGTAATCCTTTAATCTTTGTTTGACACCAATGATTTTGCTGGGTTTTAATGCAATAGAGTTTTAATATAGAAATGACCAAAGCTGTCTTTAAACAATATAAGAAGATTAAACAATTAAAAATATTTACTATGTTTCTAAACTTTTGAAAGTGATTTATTTTATAATTGTGTTTGTTCAATGAAAACATATGTTGAATAAGTAATAAAAATAATGTTTCCTTGCTGTATTTATCTTTGTCTTCTTTAATAAAGATTGGGTCAGGTCTTTTTAAAGAGATCTTTATTTAATGTAAACCATTAAAATCATGGAAAAAATAAATAATACCAAGTAGTGTCAAATATAACCAATCACAAGTCTGATTTTAGTTTTTCTACCTTTTTGATGTAACTGTTTTATTGGAATATTTTAAAGTTTAAGTTGCTGAAATGTCATTAATGTCATTAAATTTTAACTGCCTCACTGTTACCATGTTTTATATATCTATCATAAAAAAAAAAACTGGAAAAACTTTGGAGACCAAGATTTCACTCCAATCAATATTTTTGAATGAGTCTTTTTAGTCTAAGTAATCCATCTACAACATGATTGTTCAATTCAGATCTCTGAGGACACAGTAGCAGCAGGTTTTTGTTCCAGACACTGTCCTAATTTGTAATCAATTACTGCCTGTAATTGGACATATGTCTTTTGAATAAGTTTAATTAACTTGCTTTTTTAAAATGCAGAACACATAAGTGTTAATTTTTTTTCTTAACCAGCAGTCAAACAATAAAGAAATGCAAAGTAATATTGATACAATTTGCATTAATCTACCCTTCACACAAAACGAAAAAAGGGAAGGACTCAGAAATACTGACTAGGGGTCAAATTTATGATGCTTGGATATGCACCAAAAAGATTCCCAAAATCTGCATATGCAAATTTCCAAAAAGCAAATGCAAGTCCTTATTTAAAAAAAAAAAAAACTTGAATGGAGAACAAGCATATAGTTACAGTAACTCTGATTTATCCGTATGCAGCATTTGGAAAGGATTGTGAAACCATGACACCTCTGAACAAGTAGGGAAATGCATCCAACACAAGCTAAATGACGACTCATGCGGATAATAATTCAATTTACTGAGCCATTGTTAGAATTTGCGTTGACTAAATGACTAAATGTCACTTTTCAGGTTTAGGAACCAAAGCAATTCTTGTTGTCTATAGTTGCATTAAGTAAAAACACAGGTGTGATTCACTCCCTGAAAGCCCCACAGCATATCCAGAGCCTTATGGTTTGACACAATATGGCTTGTTTATCATTGCTTGAGCACTATGCAAATGGTCATTTACAAAGGAGCTTTTAGGGCCTTTTGTTTTCTTGCCCATGATGTTGACTGACTTATGAGCCATTCTCTTAGAACTATGTGCTGGGTTGACCCCGGCATTAGAAAGACAGACTGTATGAATCAGGCTACACTTGTTCATATGAAGGTTTTAACAATGGTTAGCTTTCTGGCAACAGGCACCTATGAGCGAGAACTAGCCGACAGGTCAGGAATATTTCATCCGTGTCACACCTACTGTGCTGGAAGCCACACAGTGGCTGACAAAGCACTAGATTCAGCTTCCTTATGGTGTGGGTGTACATAAAAATGCAAATTTTACTGGTGTCTGGTTTTCCTAATGTAATATTACACATTGCAATCAGGTCATCTAGAGAGAATGAAGCTGCTTTTATTAACCATAAGCAGTTTCATTCCATTAACATGCAAGTCATCTGTGATGCCAAGATGAGACTGACAAAGGTTAGGGCTGCTGCGTCTTAATGCCACCTAATAAGTAATCTCCGACTATAGACGCCATTCACAGATCGAAATCAGAGAGCACAGATGTGCTTTTTCTTCCTCTCATTGCACTCACACTCTGCTGTTGACGAGCGATATGCTCCATCACCTGCTATCAGACCCTTATTTTTTTATTTCAGATATGGTGTGGCTGGTAGAGCTCACCACACGCACAACAGCAGTAACGTGTTGGCTTTCAATATATTTCCACTTGTTGGTGACACCTGTGCTTAGGCCTCCAAATAAAGGTTCTTTGCGTGCCTCTTATTTAGAGAAGAGAAGTTTTATTTGGCATGACTTGATGCATGAGGTGGGAGGCCGCGCTACCAGCCAACAAAGTTCTGCAGCATCACAATTGCATATGTATGAGGATGATTAACATGCTCCATATATGGTTGTTTCAGGGTGGCATTGGTATTTAAGGCACATTCACGTATACAGAATTACAAGATGATTGTGATTTATTAAAGTGATTTGCATACAAAGGAGTGTACACAAAGTTTCATTAGTGTGAGTTTTCTTTTTTTTGTTTCTGTTTTTTTGACATATATACACTTTTCACACTCAAATCCATTCCAAGTTTTATAAACAAGAGCCCCTGCCCTGGTCCACAAAATATGAGGATGGTGCTTCCAAAAAATTAGAAAATCAAAAGTTTTAGAAATGTCAGGTGTGCTAAAAAGCAAGCCCTAAGAGGCCATATAACTAAACAACACATTTAAATAACAACAAGAACTGGCTTTGAAATACAATAACTGGTTTTGTGCAAAAATGGTGACCCACCAGCAATTGAGTTTGACACCCTGATTAGGTGATCATGTTTTGCATCTCATCATTGTTTGGCTAAGGAAAAAAAACTGAGAGATTCTGAATCTTAATGCAAGTCCATTAAAATAAAAGCAAAAAAGCAGGTTCTGTTAGCAGCAACACAAGTAATTGTTTACTAATGAAGAACGTAGCTGGAATGAAAACCTGCAGCCACAGCAGCAGGGACTTGGTTTCTGTGCAAATGAAAATCAGTAAGCAGTTTTAGCTTATTTTTTCATTTAGTTGCCCTCCAACATATTCAAATGCCCACCACTGCATTGAAACCTTTCATGTTGACACTCCTGATCTACTACTTTGTCTAATTTCAAGATTGTTTCAGTGGAAGGGCAGACAAGCATGATAAAGACATTACATATGTGTGGATTTCACCTTTTAAGATTTTAATTAACCATTAGTTGATTACCTTTCCAAATGATATTTCTGAAGATAATCTCATATCAGTGAAAATATACATTCATTTGGTACCTTGAACTAATCTTGGGAAAAATGTGCAATAATGCAGTTGGATATAGTTGTGGTAATGAACCTGCTTTAGTTAGTCATCAGCTGCCCACTTTTCTGACTCAGTTACAGTGGAAACATTCACACCACTGTGCCTGCCGAAAATGTCCCACCTGTTGTTCAGACTAGCTCCTGGAGTGCTGGAAAACTGTGAAGTACCTCATAAAATCATATGTTACATCATTAATATTAATGGCTGTAGTAAACATAGTGTTTTGATGTAAGGGGTAACGTTGCAACATCAGAGTAATTGAGCCTCAGGTTCAGTGCATATGTTCTGTCTAGAATTGACATGATTTCTCTGTTCCTTAGTCAAGTTCTGTGTCTGCCACAGCGATATCATCAGGTGGGCCAGCAGCTTTAAATTATCCTCGCATGTGTAGTTGGGCTGTATTTGTGTGATGAGTGGTCAGAAGATCCAGAGGTATACTGTACTTCTCTTTTGCCCCCCAGCTTAAACTCTGGCTTTCTGTGATCACAACTGAGTGAGTAGTTTGGACTCTTGCTGCATTTATGCTATATAATTATTTCTTTATTTTATGTAAGATGAAATTTAGTAGGATTATTCCTCTAAAAAAAGTCAATGTAACGTTAAATAGGATAAATAAGTATATTTTGTAAGTATGTTTAGTGTCAACTATTTTTATAACTATAAGTTCCATGTTGTGGTTTGAATGGGAAAAAAAGAACTATCACCAATAGTATGCTTTGACCTTAACTTAATATCTCTAAAATCAATATTTTGTTCTTGAATGGATTATGATGAAAATAATAAGGATTATGAGAGATGTGATACTCCAGGGAACTGTCCTGTCTCCTTTCTTGTTTACACAACAGATTTCCAGCACCATGCTAGCACTTGCCACCTACAGAAATTTCCAGGCGACTCGTCCATCATGCATGCTGCATTAGTTATGGAGATGAGTTGGAGTACAGAAAGATATGGAGGACTTTATCTCGGGATGCAGGGAAAACCTGCATCTTAACATCAGCAAGTAAAAAAATGGTGGTTGTCTTCCGGCATGGCAAGGCACCTCTGAGACCTGTCACCATTCAGTGGGAGGATGGGAAATGGTGCAGAGCTTCAAGTACCTGGAGGTTCACATAAACAAAAACTGGTCTGCTCTGACAACACAGAGACTCTGTACAAGAAGGCCCAGAGCAGACTGTATATCCTAAGGAGACGCAGGTATTTTGATGTATGCAGCAAGTTTCTGAAAGTGTTCTATCATTAGCTACCATAGTAGCCAGTGTGGTGTTCTAAGCTGCAGTGTCCTGAGAAAGTGACTTGAGCTCAAAAGATGCTTAATGCCTGAACAAACTTATCAGGACAGGCTCCTCCATCACTGGGCAAATCCTGGAAACACTGGAAGCTGTCATGGAAAAGAGGATGGTGGGAAAATTGGATTCTGTCGTTAAAAATCCCCACCGGGGGGTGCTGTCTTGGAACACTTTTAACCTCAGGCTTATTCCACCATGGTGTGCTAAGAAGCACCTCTGGGGGTCTTTTCTACCTGCTTCTATCAGGCAATTCAACACTTCCTTCAGATGTACTCTTTCAGTTCATTTTGAAATTTCTCTAAAATATACATTTATTAATTTACTTATCGATTGATTGATTGATTGTATTATTTATCCTGTAAGTCTGTATCCTTGTTTTTTATGTTTCTTCTACTGCATGCATCTGAGTTTGTCCTTGAAATTAATAAAGTTTATCTAATCTAATCTACTAAGGAATTGGGTATTTATTTTATCAGTTGTGTTATTGTATATTGTACAAGTTGTTTTCAATAAGCCTTTTATTCTATCATCATGTTTTCTTTGTAGATTTTAATAACTTGTCAGTGGAAGAGAGTGCTGGCTCAGCAGTCCATGGCCCTGCCTATGCATGGCGCTAACATTGTAGGATCCCATGTCTGGTTCCCTCATTGCCAGGTTTGCACTTTCTTGCTGTGTCCGCATCGTCTTTTCTCCAGGTCCTCAGGCTTTCCTCCCATATTCCAGAGAAGTGCATGTTGAGTTAATTAGTCCTTCTAAATTGGCCCTATGTAGGTGAATGGGCCGCAAAAAGGGCTAGTGCCCCTGCTCAGGGTGGTGTCCGACTTTGTACCTGAATGGATTAACGTGATTTGAGAATGTCATGTTATAATATGTTTGACCTTTAGGTTACAGCACCTTGTTATTAGTAGCCTTCCTCTGTTAGTTGATATAATAAAGGAAGCTTAGCTTGCTAACAATGACAGATACCATGGCAGCTACGCCAAATGATCGTAAAAACACAAGATGCAGAAAATGCTGGTGGAGACTGAAAAAGTAAAAAATGTGAAAAGGAAACTAAAGCATGTGGTCAAATGAGGTACTGCAGGTCCACAAGGAGACATGTTGGGGTACCAACCCTTTTGTCCCTGTTTAATCAAAAATAAATAAATAAATAATTAACAAGCAAAACATTTCCTTGTGGTGCCAGATGGGAACCCAAAAAGCTTCCAGATATCAGGAAAAGCTGTCAATAGGCTTGGGATATCCAGTCACCTGATAGGGTTCTCTCTTTTTACAGTGGCCACAGGATATAAAGCTGTGGGACCAGAAGGGGCAGACTCAGATTTTCTCACCGGGCATCTTCTCAGTACAGCGGAGAGAACAGAATAGGGGCATGGTTAGCGTCACCGCCCCCTCTCGACCTGGGGTGGCACTATTACATACCTCAGATAAGCCAAGGAGAGCAATCCACTGATGCGCAAACTTGACAAGTGTTACTAATTGAATTTAGAGGAATCGCTACAGAAGGGTCACCTAAGAATGGCATCAAGCAAACACTTAGATGCAGCCACAGGAAGTTAGGTTGCTGTGTTTTATTAAATACTTTGATGACATCTACCAGAGTCTAAGGAACTTGTAGAAACTGACCGCATAAAAGATATTTTCTCTTCCTTTTAAGTCTAGAAATGTTGAAAACAGACAGTGCCACTTGGGTAATTAAACTATCCTTTCAGCAATAATATCTAAGATATTACTAAATAAAATCAGAATCGATCCTGGCTGCATTTACCATTTTTGGTTTGAATCCTACCTGGCAGGTAGAAAATTCTTTGTTAGTTGTGGTAATCACAACTCAAAGACACATGATATCCAATATGGTGATCCACAAGGCCTTATCCTGGGTCTGCTACTTTTCTCAATCTACATGCTTCCGTTAGGTCAGATTATCTCAGGTTACAACGTGAGCTACCACAGCTATGCTGATGACACACAGCTGTCCTTATCAATAGCACCTGATGACTCCGACTCTTTCTATTCACTAACACAATGTCTTACTGGTATTTCTGAATGGATGAGTAGTAATTTTCTCAAACTAAATAAAGAGAAAACTGAAATTTTAGTAATTGGCAATAATGGATTTAAAGAGGTTATCAGAAATAAACTTGATGCATTAGGATTAAAAGTTAAGACGGAAGTAAAAAACTTGGGGTAACTGTTGACTGTAATCTGAATTTTAAATCGCATATTCATCAGACCACTAGGACAGCATTTTTTCACTTAAGAAACATAGCAAAAGTTAGACCTCTTATATCATTGAAAGATGCTGAGAAATTAATTCACGCTTTTGTTTTCAGTAAACTAGATTACTGTAACGCACTCCTCTCAGGACTACCCAAAAAAGACATAAATCACTTGCAACGAGTGCAGGAAAAGAAAATCCGAACACATTTCTCCAGTTTTGATGTCACTACACTGGTTACCTGTGTCATTCAGGATTGACTTTAAAATACTGCTTATGGTTTATAAAGCCTTAAATAATCTCGCTCCATCTTATATATCGGAATGTCTGACACCTTATATTCCAAATCGTTACCTCAGATCCTCAAATGAGTGTCTCCTTAGAATTCCAAGAACAAAACTTAAAAGAAGTGGTGAGGCGGCCTTCTGCTGTTATGCACCTAAAATCTGGAATAGCCTGCCAATAGGAATTCGCCAGGCTAATACAGTGGAACACTTTAAAAAACTGCTGAAAACACATTACTTTAACATGGCCTTTTTATAACTTCACTTTAACTTAATACTGATACTCTGTATGTTCAATTCTTCATAATAACTATTCACAGTGGCTCCAAAATCCGTACTGACCCCAACTCTCTCTTCTGTTTCTTTTTCCGTTTCTTTGTGGTGGCGGCCTGCGCCACCACCACCTACTCAAAGCATCATGATGCACCAACATTGATGGACTGAAAGCCAGAAGTCTATGTGACCATCATCATCAAGTCCTTCCATGAAAACCCTAAATACAAAGAGGACTGTTTGATTTATGTTAGGTAGATTGCCCAGAGGGGACTGGGCGGTCTCTTGGTCTGGAATCCTTACAGATTTTATTTTTTTTCTCCAGCCTTTGGAGTTTTTTTTTTTTTGTTTTTTCTGTCCACCCTGGCCATTGGACCTTACTTATTCTATGTTAATTAATGTTGACTTATATTTATTTTTTATTGTGTCTTCTATTTTTCTATTCTTCATTTTGTAAAGCACTTTGAGCTACATTTTTTTGTATGAAAATGTGCTATACAAATAAATGTTGATTGATTGATTGATTGATTGATTGATTGATTTAATGCATTTACTGAGTGGCAATTCCATTCATGATGTAGCTCCGACTTTAACAGTGTCACACATGTACGATTAGGAGGCAGTCCAAGGGCTTAATTGAGCAAAGAGGTTTATCCAGAGAGGGGTTAGCAAAGTCAGAAAAGTGCACTAATGCCTGTTCTTCTTCATCTCCAGATCCTCAGAAAAGAAGATACCTCACTTCCGGTTCCTTCCACCATCATCCTCAATCCTCCCATTAACTTCTCTACCTGCCCTCAGTCCCGCCTCTTCCTGTCTGAACTTTAATATAAACTCCCTGCAGCTGCTTGCTTATGAGCAGTCTTATCTTAGGCTCAGTCTCGAGAGATTACTCTTTTGTGTGTTGCAATTTGGCAATATTGTTTAATTTGTTGACAGTATATGGGGTGGTGCCCCCAAACGTTTTTGCTGGTCTTGCCTCTTCATTTACAATGAATAATACTTTTACCAAAGCCACTCAACTCATTTCAGAATAATAGTAGAAAATTTTAATTGAGCAAAACACATTACGGAACAGACTGGAACAAAACTTGAGACCACACCATTCATCCCGGTCCTTCTTATACCCCAATTCCTAAATTATTCAATGTTTGACTGGGCAGTAAAACACCAATTATCTAAGCAACGGTCTTCACAGTAATCACGTAAAGTTATGAAAATGTAACTATCAATAAAGAAGAATGTTTTTAAGAGCGTGGAGTAAACAACATACAGATCAGTCACTTGTAAATCTCAAACCAACTACATCTTAGAATCATGAGTAGGCCAGCTAAAATTGAATATGTTGGTCATGTGAGAAAAGAACATTCTGGAAAAATGCTGGCAGGTGTCGAGACTTGCTATGAACAAGTGAGAAAGAGGTGCTTGTCTACCTATTAGACATGTAAAAGTTTCAAGAATTTTATTATGATCTCAAGAACTTCCAAGTCCATTTCCATAATGAACCTCTGGTGTCATGGACTTCTTAATCTCTTTACATCATGAGGCGAATTATGTTCCTGGAAAGTTTCTTATTGAAGCAGAGGCACACTCATGACACTCATTCGTCCACCTTAAGTGAGCTGAAGTGATGAGCTCCTTTTCAGTCACTCATCAGACCTTCTTCTAATGCAAGGAATCTTGGTGTCATTTTTGATTCCTCCCTTTCTTACTCCACCCACATAACTTTCTTACTTTCTCCCGTGTTTGCTCGTTCCTCTCCTTTTCTAATGGTGGGAAACTTGTCCATGCTTTACTCACATCCCACCTTGATTATTGTAACTCCCTACTGGCAGGTTCCCCTTCTCATCTTTTATCACAGCTCCAGTTAACTCAAAATTCTGCTACAAGTGTCCTTACTCAAACCAGCAACAGTGAGCACATCACACACATCCTGCTTCACCTCCACTGGCTCCCTGTGTCTTATTGAATATGAAATTCTATTAATAACCTACAAAACTTTAAAAGGCCTCACACCGGACTACATCAGTGACCTTCTCCATTGCTAGTCTCCCACTAAGGTCCTCTGATCATGTTGTGGCCCACATTAACCTGCACTCTGTTGGTGACAGCAGGACCGTCTTCTGTATAGTGCCCAGACTTTGGAGTGACCTCCCGAAGTTAATGACTCCATTCATTCTTTTAAAAAAGAACTTAAAACTCATCTGTTCAGGAAGGTGTCTAACTTAACGTGACTCTCTGCCCCTTCTTTCAGGTAACCTCTCTGTCCAGATACTCACGATAATCTCTGTGTGTTATATCATAAATGATGTGGTTTGTTCAGGCTTTTCTTTAAATAGTGAATTTAGTATTTTACTCTGCATTATTCTTTCATTTATCATTTAATGCTTTTGAATATTCTGTGTATATTTGTTTATTGTTATATGCAGAAACTATTTGTATCATTTTGTTTTAAGCACCTTGAGCATTGGAAAGGCGCTATATAAATGGAATGCATTATTATTATTATTATTATTATTTATTATTATTGTAAATGACTTCAAAGCTCAAGAAGAAATGATACATACACCATCTCTAATTTAAGGGCTGCTCAACAAACAAACAAACAAAAACACAGAAATACAAAGATAGTGCAAAAAATACAATCTACAAATAAGTTGTACTGCCCTAACCTGATTCCATCTCCCTTTATAAGATAAGCATCCACAGATGTAGTGCTGTTTTGTTCACACAACATTTTTGTGGATGTTGTCCTCCTTGAATGGGCTCTATTGATTAATAAAAATGTGTTTAGGTCTCTGTATGCATATTCAACAATCTGCCAGTAGCCCCCCGCTCGAGACGTATTGTGTTTTATTTGTTGTCTCTTGTATGGTTTGCTCCAGATTGAATGTCACCCCTCCCACCAATCTGTTGTGTATTTCAGCAAGAGATGTACAAATATGCGCTGTCTGAAAATGCAAAAAAGGAAACAAAAGGAGTTTAATGGGTGGTTTTCTGGCTGTACCAGATATGCGACTCAAGCAGTTTTGGGTTTGTGCCTTTTGGCAACAGTTATGCCTTGTTGAGGGAAAGAACAAAGAGATTAAGACGGCCAGATAAGGTTAAAATGAACCTGACTCGTGGAGACTATGCAAAGAAAGGGCTGAGCAATTCTTCTTCTCAGGCTTCCTTGTGGAGGTCAGCAAATAATGTTATGTAAAATATGCTTTTCATATTCATAATGGAAAAGGAAAACAAAAATTTCACCATCTAACTAAACCATGTGTTCAGATGCAGCTTCTGTAACAAGATTCTTTCTCCTACCACCCTCACCGCTTTATTTCCAACATTTACTTATTTGGCTGAATACAGTTTATCCAAAGTGACTTACATTTATGATACAATTCATTACATTTCTTTGGTTTTTTCAATTGGAGCAGAGAAAGGTGAAGTGACTTGCTCATGGTCACAGAGGGTCAATAGTGGGATTTGAACCCACAACCTCTGGGATTGAAGTCCAAAGCCTTAACCACATCATGGGCTTTTGCATCCTGTGTCCTCCCTGTGTGGAATTTGCAAAGCACTTTGAGTAGCGAGAAAGAGTTTGGGAGCATTCACTGAGACAGTGCATTGCTGCACCAACCACATGACGAACCACCTCAGGATCCCAAACTAGGACCCGAGCACAGCCATGCAACACCTCAGCACCACACTAGTTCGAATGGAGTGGGACAGTGTGTGGATTTTTACAGTGGCTGGAGTGCCAATCCTGCCACCGACCCTCAACTTTTCCCTTACAAGTTGGGGGACCTGCTTGTTGTTTAATGTCATACCCAGGTCAGAGAAATGGTAGGTTAAAGGCCCAACTGAATAGGATCACTTCTGACATTTACAGGATTTGAACCTGCAACCTTCCAATTGCTGGCACAGATCTCTAAAACAACAACAACATTTATTTATATAGCACATTTTCATACAAATGATTTACAAGATGAAGAAGGAGAAAAAAGATATAAAAATAAAATTAGGCAATACTAATTAACGTAGAATAAAAGTAAGGTCCACTGTCCAGGGAAAACAGGAAAAAAAAAAAAACTCAAGACAGCTGGAGAAAAAAAAATCTGCAGGGGTTCCAAGGCCACAAGACCACCCAGCCCCTTTTAGGCATTCTACCTAAACTAATTGACCTCACAATCAGTCCTCGTGGTATTCAGGGTTCACATGGAAGAACTTGATGATGATGGTCATGTGGACTTCTGGCCTTCAGCCTCAGAGTGACCTCTAGTGAGAAAGGCTCTATACAAATGTAAAGAATTATTATTATTATATTAGCCTGTGTGCGTGTGTGTGTGTGTGTCCGCTGTACAGAGGACTGTCATCCTGTCCAGACTTTGTTCCTGCCTTACACCCTACACTAGCTGGGATAGCCTCCTGAGACCCTGGTTTAGAAAATGACATGACATGACACTTTGTAAAGGTGTTTGACTGTAATGACGTAATTTGCATAAAAGGTTCATTAATAACAAATCAAGCTTTATTTAATATAACGTACTTCGACAATGAAAACCTTTCCAGTAATCTTTTTTAGTGGAAATCATGGAGCAATTTTTTCCATTGACTTGAGGTCATACAGCAACTCATTGGTGGGGAACTAAATATTGTAACATCCTATTTAATAGACAAGTGAAATATTCACTTTTTTTCTGTCTCGTAAGACTGCATCTTGACATTGTAGGTGCTGTGAAGGAAGGACAAGCATCCCGGTGGGATAAAAAGAGGATTTTTACCCAGCCAAGAGGCCATAATGGAAGGAGACCACCAGGAGTGACTCATTTCCCCCTACAACAGGTGGCAATGTTTCTCAGGGCTGGATCACTTTGGGACACCCACAGGGTGGCATGGGAATTGGAGTCTGTAGAAGCAGCCCTGTCAGGGTCTTTGGGAACTACCAGACGGAACTGTCAGGATTCTTGTATGACCCGGAAACTCTCCAGAGGACTGAGACAGGAAGCCAGAAGCATACAGCATTATCTGGATATTGAGGTGGGGCGTATCTTTTGAACCTTCACTACTCAGTCCCAGAGTTTTTACCTCATGCTCTTGACTTAAACTTCACACTAATCCCTCTAGGCAGAGATCTTCCAGTGGTTTGGTTTTCTGTTTGCTTGCAGGATTTAAACAATTTATATTTTCCATAAATTGCATGACTTATTAAGCAGTAGATGCTTCCTATTAGATGCTATCACTAAAAATAATATTTGACTAGCACTGTGGAGCTGATTTAGCCTTAAATAAGATGTGCAAGTGTTTAAAGGGTTATTTTATTCATTTTTTAATATGAAAAACCCTATACTATTTTTTGTCAGTCATTTTATATGGCTCTTGTGGTGTATGGCCAATACCCCCAAGCCGACAGGTGGAGCCCTCCCTGCAGTATGGAGGTTCCCCGAAGACCAGCAGGGCATCATGGACATTGCAGTTTTTATACGCAGCCCTGCTGGATGCCATGGGGGCCACTAGGAGACACTGCAGGGGGGAACAACGGTTATTTACCCTACGCCCCGGAAGTACGTCCAAGTCACTTGGACAAGGGGAATGACGTGCTTCCGGGGTGAAGAAAAGGACTTTTTACCTGACCCCGAAGTGATACAAGATAACATGGACTGGGGATTGGGAACACTTCCGGGTCAGGGAATATAAAAGGATTGTGGGAGCTCCCAGACAGAGAGCTGAGCTGGGTAGTAGGAGGGCAACGCGTCTGGGAGTGTGGAGGATTGTATTATTGTTATTGTGATTTATTATATGAGTATAGTGGAGGAGAGGGTGCTTTGTGCACTGTGGCGATTTAATAAAGTTATTATTTGGACTTTTTCCTGGTGTCTGGAGTGGTGGACAGGGGTTCAAGGGAGCTATAGCACCCTCTATCTGTCACACTCTATATGTTTATGCGTTTTTCAGTTAAGTATTTTTTCAGGGTCTTTTAATAATAAGAATAATAATAGATCTTTACATGTATATAATACTTTTTTCACTGCTCAATGCACTTTGGGAATCTCCCCAGACAGTGCCCCATTTGTGGCAACCAGGAACACTGATAGGGTTGCACTTCCAGCCTTCACATCCAATGAACCCCTGTGGGTATTCAACACACCTTCAGCACTACCAGAGGGGTGGAATGAGCAGAAGCTGGAGGCCAGGAACAACTTCATCTCCCATACATTATGTGGCAGTGGTCCACTAGAGGCGTCCCAACTTGGACACCCGCAGGGGCTTATGGGAAGTGGAGTCTGGAAGGGCAGCCCTGTTTTCCCTAGATGCAACAAGGCGGTCACCTGACATATGGTTGATGGAACTGCTTGTAGCCTCCGGCTTCTGTGCGCCCATTGCCTGGCACCTTCCATCTTGGCAAGAGGTCCTGCAGTCATCCAGCTGGGATGCTGTTCTGTCCTTCATGGCACTCACAACTTGAAATGCCATCTCGCACCTCATGTTGGAAAGCACTGTTTTGAGCAAAGTAAAAATAAACAGAGATGTTAAAATAGATTTAGGATGAGGGAGGTGCCGTTACATTTACATAGATACATTTACATTTGCAAGATTTTAAGCAAAGTTTGCAGAGGCAGGGAAGGGAAATGTACAGTGTGCATGAAAACGTTTACTGGCATCGACCAGGAAAAAGGAAAAGGTCAATCTAATGGTTCAGCTGCCTTACTTTGCATACTATTAGAAAAAAATGTGCTTTATTTTACTTTAGCATTTATTATTTGGTCTGTTTATATCAGTGTTTATAGGATTATTATGATAGTAATAAGAACACTTAATGTGAGGGGGAGTCTATCTGAGCCCGGTTGACACATAGTCATGTACCTGTACAGGGTTATATTATTTATGTTAAGTATTTAATACTGCTAATTAATCTGTTCTTTATATATATAAAAAAATCATTTCTTTTATTCATTACATTTGCATGAATTCTTTGTTGTGTGTTTCCTTAATTCAGTTACTGGGTGGCCACAGTATTTGCAGATTTTCATTATAACAGCTCTCTTAACCCTTGTTTATGTTGGTTTTTGGTTTATGCATTATGTTTAAATCCTGTCATATGTATTTTGATTTTTAAGACATGTTGCACTTCCAGTCTCCATTTACAAATTGTACTTCATTTGAATATATTGTTTGTCTACTGCAGGGGTCCCCAACTCTGGCCCTGGAGGGCCGCAGTGGTTGCAAGTTTTCATTCTAACCCTTTTCTTAATTGATGACCACGCTTGCTACTAATTAACTGCTTTTCCTTTCATTTTAATTGGTTTGTTTTTAAGATTTGCTCCTCTGAATTTCTTCATCATTTCTCTGAATTGCTTCATTATTTTCCTTAAATGGCACTCAAACAGAAATAAAATGTGAAGTGAGGGAGCCAACAGAAGATCAAATTAGCCAGGGGCCTCAAACTCCAACCAATTTCACTCCAACCAGTTGCTAAATTAGGCGCTGGTTCTTGTTTTATTTAAACCCATTCTTTAATTCCATGGCTTGTTGCTGCTCTTATTGCGCAATTGCAGACATTTACGAAATTGTTGATTTTCTCTTTTCTAAGAGCAGCACTGTTCAAATGTTTTGTTGGCCTGAGCAGATCAGCATTCCTGAGACCTTCGCTTTTCTTTATTTTCACATATTGCGTGGTGGACACAGTTTGCTGGTCATGTTTTGGTTCATTTTGTATCTCATTATTTTTATTTCTTTGACTGGACAGCACGGTGGCACAGTGGGTGGCGCTGCTGCCTCACAGTTCGCTTCCTGGGTCCTCCCTGTGTGCAGTAGGCATGTTCTCCCCGTGTCTGTGTGGGATTCCTCTGGTTACTCTGACTTCCTCCCACAGTCCAAAGACATGCAGGTTAGGTGCATTGGCAATTCTAAATTGTCCCTAGTGTGTGCTTGGTGTGTGTGTGTGTGTGCGCCCTGCGGTGGTCTGGGGTCCTGCCTCATGCCCTGTGTTGGCTGGGATTGGCTCCAGCAGACCCCCATGACCCTGTAGTTAGGATACAGCGAGTTGGATAATGGATGGATGGATATTTTTTGACTGCTAATTAAGGAAAAAGAAACAATTGAGGGATCTGAGTCTTCAAGAGCAACTAAATTAAAATGAATTCAAAAGAAGTTAATTAGCAGCAAAAACAGGTCACTAATTAAGAAAAGAGATAAATTGAAAACCTGCAGCCACTGTGGCCCTCCAGGACTGGAGTTGGGGATCCCTGGTCTACTGCATCTGTCATAGACTGTGTGCTTGCAACCAAATATGAGGCGTCTCTTGATTCACTAACACAATGTCTGACTTGTATCTCAGAATGGATGAATAGTAACTTTCTCAAGTTAAATAAAGAGAAAACTGAAATCTTAGTGATTGGCAATAATGGATACAATGAGGCTATTAGAAATAAACTGGATACATTAGGATTAAAAGTCAAGACGGAGGTAAAAAGCTTAGGGGTGATTGTTGACTGTAATCTGAATTTTAAATCGCATATTAATCAGATCATTAGGACAGCATTTTTTCACTTAAGAAACATAAGTAAAGTTAGACCTCTTATATCATTGAAAGATGCTGAGAAATTAATTCACGCTTTTGTTTTCAGTCGACTAGATTACTGTAACGCACTCCTCTCAGGACTACCCAAAAAAGACATAAATCGTTTGCAACTAGTGCAGAATGCAGCTGCTAGAATCCTAACTAGAAAAAGAAAATCTGAGCACATTTCTCCAGTTTTGATGTCACCACACTGGTTGCCTGTGTCATTCAGAATTAACTTTAAAATTCTGCTTATGGTTTATAAAGCCTTAAATAATCTCGCTCCATCTTATATATCGGAATGTCTGACACCTTATATTCCAAATCGTAACCTGAGATCCTCAAATGAGTGTCTCCTTAGAATTCCAAGAGCAGAACTTAAAAGAAGTGGTGAGGCGGCCTTCTGCTGCTATGCACCTAAAATCTGGAATAGCCTGCCAATAGGAATTCGCCAGGCTAATACAGTAGAGCAATTTAAAACACTGCTGAAAACGGTATTACTGTTTCCTTAACATAACATTGCATTTCAGGACATTTTGTTTGTTAGATTCACCAATACTTCGGACAGAAATGATGATGCATTTCAACGTCTAAGAAATGAGTTTGGTCTCAAGAAAAGTGAAGCCAAAATTAAGGAAGGTGTTTTTGTTGGTCCTGAAATCCGTGACGATGAGTTCAAAAGGAAACTGAAGCCAACTGAATCAGCAGCATGGAAAGCACTTGTGTGGGTTATCCAGAATTTTCCAGAGTTTGTGGAGAACCTGCTGAAAGCGTATCAGCTTATGGGAGCCAGAATGTCACTGAAGATACATTTTTTACATTCTCATCTTGACGTTTTTCCACCAAATCTGGGCAGATGGAGTATCACCACGACTGCTGAAGGCCTGTGCGTTGGAGCTGGGGAGTCCTCTACAGCGCATCTTCAACCAGAGCCTGCAACAAGGGAGAGTCCCGAGGCTTTGGAAAACATCTTGCATCACCCCAGTCCCAAAGGTATCACCTCCTAGTGAGCTGAATGACTTCCGACCTGTCGCTCTGGCGTCACATGTGATGAAGACCATGGAGCGACTGCTGCTTCACCACCTGAGGCCACAGGTCCGCCACTCCCTCGACCCTCTGCAGTTCGCATACCAGGAGAAGGTGGGAGCGGAGGATGCCATCATCTATATGCTACATCGATCCCTTTCCCACTTGGACAGAGGCAGTGGTGCAGTAAGAATTATGCTTCTGGACTTCTCTAGCGCCTTCAAAACCATCCAACCTCTGCTTCATATCTGGTGGTTTGGATCGTGGATTATCTTACAGACAGACCTCAGTATGTGTGTCTCGAGAACTGCAGGTCTGACATTGTGATCAGCAGCACAGGAGCGCCGCAGGGGACTGTGCTTTCTCTGGTCCTGTTCAGCCTATATACATAAGACTTCCAATACAACTCAGAGTCCTGCCACGTGCAAAAGTTCGCTGACGACTCTGCTATCGTGGGCTGCATCAGGAGTGGGCAGGAGGAGTATAGGAAACTAATCAAGGACTTTGTTAAATGATGCGACTCAAACCACCTACAACTGAAAACCAGCAAAACCAAGGAGCTGGTGGTGGATTTTAGGAGGCCCAGGCCCCTCATCGACCCCGTGATCATCAGAGGTGACTGTGCAGAGGGTGCAGACCTATAAATACCTGGGAGTGCAGCTGGATGATAAATTGGACTGGACTGCCAATACTGATGCTCTGTGCAAGAGAGGACAGAGCTGACTATACTTCCTTAGAAGACTGGTGTCCTTCAACATCTGCAATAAGATGCTGCAGATGTTCTATCAGATGGTTCTTGTGGTGTGCTGGGGAGGCAGCATAAAGAACAAAGACGCCTCACGCCTGGACAAACTGGTGAGGAAGTCAGGCTCTATTGTAGGCATGGAACTGCTATCAGACTGCTATCACTGTCCTGCTCCACTGACAGACTGAAGAGATCGTTCCTCCCCCACACTATGCGACTCTTCAATTCCTCCCGGTTTGGAAACGCTAACATTATACAAAGTTATTGTCTGTTATACCTGCATTGTTATCACTCTTTAATTTAATATTGTTTTTTGTCAGTATTCTGCTGTTGGAGTATGTGAATTTCCCCTTGGGATTAATAAAGTATCTATCTATCTATCTATCTATCTATCTATCTATCTATCTATCTATCTATCTATCTATCTATCTATCTATCTATCTATCTATCTATCTATCTATCTATCTATCTATCTCTGGTATCATCTTCTGGTTTGTTTTCAGAATAAACACATCAAAACCATTTTGGTGGGACATATTTCAAACCATAGATATTGTGTTGATATATTGTACTAGGGGGTTTGCCCTCTGCTCACTTTGCTCGCCAACCCCCCCTGGCCTGCATCTCTGCTGATCACGTTTTGAAGAGGGGGGCTGAATGCACCCCAAGGAGACACGGTTGCTCCTGTGAAACCCCCTATTAAACGGTGATACAATGGGAAACAAATACAGTTTGTTTTTTTTTTTTTACCTGCTCTTTGCTTGGTCATCTGCTGGCTTGCTGCTGCTGGCTTGCTGCGTAATTTGCATCTTGCACGGCACTTCGAACATTTAAAAGGCTGTACAGCAGCTATCTTTGTCATCTACTCTTTGTCTTTTATTTACGACCCCGGACTTGGTTAAATCCCTTGGCACAAAGTCTTGTCTCGTGGGATGTGAGTTCTTGATACTTTTTAGTCTATAATTTAAAAATGGAATAAGAATCTGAAAATCTAACAACATCACCTTAACATTCAATAAATTCTGAAAAGAATGATACCAAACATATATATGTATGTTTTAAAATAAGCCTATTTAAAGCGTGACAAAAAAACATGACATAAAAACATCAAATAAAATTGTTGCACAAAATTGTTGCACAATTTTAGGCTTAGGATTTTATATATATATAGGGTGGTCCAGATCTAATTATGCAATTTTCATTACGCTATAACTTATTAAGTTTATTACATAGAAAATCACCCGGAAAATCCTGGACCATTGAGAAGTGTGCGAACTGACGACATGAAGAATCGTCTTTGTGCCGAACTGGAATCGTCCCCGCATAAATCAAAGTCATCCAGACAATCTGGATCTTCAAAATTAGATCTGGACCACCCTGTAGAGAGTAGATTGATATTCAAAAGTGTCAAAACGTCAATGATGTGTATCTCAAAAACCTGACGTGCTAACTTAATTCCGATTTCATGTATGAAAAAAATTAATAAAGAACTGGTCTGAAGTTCCCAGTAGCAAACAAATATTATTTTTTGTAGGCCAGTGTTATTAAAGGATATTCAGGAAGTATTGCTCAAAACAAAACACAGCAAATAACACTCAAGTCTATTTATAAACATACGTAATTGAACTGACATTCTGTCACATTGTGGCACAAAGAAATAATGGGCTTAAAAAGGCTGATAGTTATTTATATTCCAGAAAATGAAGACTGCTTAGTTAAATACACATAAAAGAAGTCAAAAGTACCAAAACAAATAGACTTTTAATGAGACGCAGGAACAAGGTCAAGGAAACAAAGCAACAGAACAGAACTCTAATAGTCTTTAAATGAACATTTAAAAATCAAAAACAGAACTGTCCCCGTGTCTGTCTCCATACAAAGCAATGTATAAAGTGGAAGGGTGCCAACAACATAATGTTATTGGAATTCGACATAAAGAATTACAGTAAAAGTTATACAAAAAGGATAAAATAGAAACATTACAGTGCCTCAAGCAAATTATAACTATTAACAAGCAAAATATACATATAATTTATAAAAAAAAACAAACTCAGTGTCCCCTGTCGGTGCTGCTGTATCTGTAATACAATTCAAAGGCCAAGAGTGTCTGTTGAGTGTGAGGAAGGTTCTGCATCAGGCATTCCCATGAAGGAGTCTGTCACATTACTGCACCTCAGATTTGAAATACGCAAAAATCCTAGCCTTGAGGGTTTGGAGAAAACTACTTAGGGAGAGTCTGTGGCTGTCTTGGTTTTCTGAGCTTTGTGAAGGGCTATGACACTTCTAAGATCTTTAGACTTCTAATAGCAGTGATCTATCTATCTATCTATCTATCTATCTATCTATCTATCTATCTATCTATCTATCTATCTATCTATCTATCTATCTATCTATCTATCTATCTATTATATAGTGCCTTTCATTATCTATCTATCTATCTATCTATCTATCTATCTATCTATCTATCTATCTATCTATCTATCTATCTATTTCTGGTATCGTCTTCTGGTTTGTTTTCAGAATAAACACATCAAAACAATTTTGGTGGGACATATTTCTATCTATCTATACAGTGCCTTTCATTATCTATCTATCTATCTATCTATCTATCTATCTATCTATCTATCTATCTATCTATCTATCTATCTATTATATAGTGCCTTTCATCTATCTATCTATCTATCTATCTATCTATCTATCTATCTATCTATCTATCTATCTATCTAGTGCCTTTCTCTATCTATCTATCTATCTATCTATCTATCTATCTATCTATCTATCTATCTATCTATCTATCTATTATATAGTGCCTTTCTATCTATCTATCTATCTATCTATCTATCTATCTATCTATCTATCTATCTATCTATCTATCTATCTATCTATCTATCTATCTATCTATCTATCTATCTATCTATCTAGTGTCTTTCATTATCTATCTATCTATCTATCTATCTATCTATCTATCTATCTATCTTTCATTATCTATCTATCATTATCTATCTATCTATCTATCTATCTATCTATCTATCTATCTATCTATCTATCTATCTATCTATATTTTAAACTTATTAATCAATTAGATATATTTAGAGAAATCTGGGCTGTAAATGATGTTTTATGCTCCATGGAAGATGAATGTCTAGTATTAAAGTATGAGTAGGAAAACTGTGTTATTAAATGTTTAATTTTGACTGTTAATTTGACTGCAATTATGTTATAATTGTTAATAAAGGTCTGTTTAAAATTAAAATTATCTATCTATCTATCTATCTATCTATCTATCTATCTATCTATCTATCTATCTATCTATCCATCTTTCTGTCTGTCTGTCTGTATGTATGTCTACTTAAGTGTATATTTCAGGGTTTTATATACTTAAGATTTCTAAATTGCTTCAGATACAGTATATGTTTCTGGTGGGTATGTACAGTAGGTGTAAATGTATGGTATTGGATCTTTTGATCACATTTGATTTACATCAGCATCATTCATTATAGGTTAAACAGAAAAATCAAATTAAAACTCAAGAGCATCTAATTAATACCTTGACTTTTTTGTTTTCCTTAGCACCTTTCATAATAAGCTCAATCACAAGCATTGTTAATATTCTGCCAAAATGTCTTCTTCAAAAACATTTTACTCTCTGTCACACTGGCATTTCACCACATAAAAAAACATCATATCAATCACTTTTATGAACTTGTGCAGATTTTGTTTTTCTTTTTCTGTCCTGCCGTGAGAATCAAATTTGTGTTATTTTAAAAAAGAAATAACGCAGGAAGAATGCATTCAGCATTTTTTTTAGAAACTGCTTTTGTGCTTTTGAAAAGATTTGTGTCAAGCAGAAAAAATGTCTATGCCTTGTTGTTGCTGTGGCTACATAATCAGTATTTATTTTAAGAGGTTTTGTTTTATCTTAGAAATATATTAGGTTTGTAATTGTGCAGTCACAGTGCCACTTTCCCATGGTTAGTCAGCAAAAGACCCTCACAGCAGCAACTGAAAAAATGTTAACTCAATAAAAAATCAATTGACATGCTATTTCCCCAAAGGATAAGAGATGGTCCTGATGAATATCTTCTCTTCATTATGATAACTAAACTGTTCTTTCATGCCTCTGAAGATACATATAAAACGACTTATTAAGTAATCTGGTTGGCAAACAGAAATAGCAAAATAATAAACAGTGTCTTGTTTTTGCTCAATCCTTGATAAAGGAAACAACTTCTGAATGGCGGAACTACTGTACATAAATATATATGTATATGTACAGTGTGTAGAAAAGCTGTCCCAATTTTTTTGTCACTTGTAATTTTATCAGCAATGTTATGTGATTATCATCTGATTATCAGGATTCAGGTTTGTATTTCAGTGATTCAGTGGCCTGCCTCTCAATTCAAGTTTCCACTTTGCAGCCTTTGCTGGTAGGACAAGCTGTGGTTTCCAACTTTGCGGTAGAGAAGGATTTTTTTTTAGCCTTTTCTGGACTGGTTATGCTTACCAGACAGATTCTGACATTTTACACAACACTGCAGGCTTAGGTTTCATTTCCCCAACCCCTCAACTGCATAAGTGGCAAGTGAAAATGGAAGGATGATTGCTAACCTTTCACTTCATTATAACATGGCCATACGCCCCCACACACCTCTACTCTCACATGTACACAGCAGAGTTGGTGGGAAACCCGCTGCTCCAACTCATTCAGTATGTTTTGTTTGTTATGTGTGGCTGATGTCAATGAGGTGGAAAAGTGTCCTCCTCCCAGCGGGAAGCAGGCTTTTGCCTGGAGTTCTCTCAAGTTTCTCATAGGCTGTGGAAGTGCTTGATCTCTGCAGATTTTCATCAAAGATTTGTACAAAGAACATCCTGCAGGGCAGTGGCCTGCTGCCTTTGAATGAATGCAGGCTGCATCTCGGCAGGGCACAGCCATACAGATGCCACAGCGGCATCAGAAAACTTTGATTTATTATCTGAGAAATTCGCTGTCAGGTCCCAATGTGAATTAGGTGCCCACTTTATTGCTCCCTGATTACTACAAGCATGCAAATTCACTCCCGTAGCGGGTAATGGGGGCTTTTCATTAAGCATTATGGCCGTTATCTGTCCAATGAAAAGACCAGCCTGACTTTGGCCCTTTATAAGGTACATCTTTGTCAAGTCAGCGCTCCGGATTGTGGGAGAGGCAGCCCTGGTGGTCATGTCGAGGAATCTTAAGGGAGAGCTGGCCAGTCAGATGATTAGAGGGACTGGAGCTGACTGGAGTCAGCTATCATCAAGGAAATATTTAAGGTCTTGGCGCCTGAGGGCAGGCCATTTAAGCCGTCATTGCACTCTGAAAAACGTGAGAAAATGGGCTGCGATATGTCAAACAAATGAGAGTTTCCTTTAGCTTTACCCTACTCTTGTTAAAAAGCCCGTGGCAATTTTGGAGCGCTCTAAATACATACAATTCTCAGAAACACATCCGTTTTATTCTCCTTCTTAACGTCATTAATCATGAAGTTTGCGTCGTTGCAACATCCTCAATTTAATATTAAAAAGTTGTCATGTTGATTGTGTGCTTGATAAGCATTCCTGTGTACAGATGTGTGTGCAGAAAAGGCACTTTTCTGTGAAATGCATGTTTACGTGCTGTACTTTACCCAAGTCTTTTAAACGTGTTGTCAATGGAGAAGTATTACAAGTTTTGAGTGAAAATATTGATTTTGGCAGTAGAGGATTCTTCTACAGCTCATGACGTGACATTTTTTCCATGACATTCTGATGATTGTTTCCAAATGTTTTCATCAGTATTAATAATGTCCTTTCAATATCCATATCCTAAAATGTACCTCTGGTTTTTGCACAGCAGAAATATATCTCTTTGTATTCATCTTCTTATTTATTTACACAATGGATTCATTTGCATTCAGTTTTCTGGCCCTTCTTCCCTTTTCTAATTAACATTTTTTTTTCAGTATATTTTAGGTTCTATCACTCAGAGCATCTTTTTGAATTAGGAATTCCAATAAAAAAACTTAAATTTATTCACATAAAACACACTTTCACTCATAAGCCCTGAAATCTCAAAATTGAATTGAAAATGCTTTTAAAAAATGTTAAACGTTCTGTCTTTTATCAGTCTCTATTCGACCCAAGATCACGGATTCCTTTGTATCCTGATTATTTAATGCTAAGCTTTTCTGGAGGATATGCACAGCTGGCAAACATCTGTATATCAGAGTGTGGCAACCTCTTTTGTGTGAATATTCAGGAAGACGATCGACTCGCAATGTTCAGAGTCAGGCTGCGGAAAACGTTTTACTTTTTTTTTGGAACAACTGGGTGAAGAAGGCAATTGACAATGATGACTGAAAAAAACTGAAATGATTTGAATTGTAGTCAAGTGCTGGTTTGGTCTTCTTGGGTGTCAAACCACAGCCACAATGAAGTACATTGCCTTCTGTACTGTTTCGGACAAAGACACACTTTTTTTCTTGATTGACCCCTCTGCTCCACAGTTTAAAATTACAAATCAAATAATTCAGACATTTTGATTAAAGTGCACATTGCAGACTTTCATTTAAGGGCATTTGCAGACATTTCGGTCACACAACACTTTTTCTACGCGGCCCCCCCATTTCAGGCCACCATAATGTTACCATAATAACACAGCAATGGCAGGTTGTAATTAGTTCTTTGTCACATATCGCTCGCGTGCAATGACTGCTTGACGTCTGCCATTCAAAGACATCACCAGGTTCCTGAGGGTCTTCTCTGGTGCTGCTCTGCCAGGCTTCTAATGCAGCCATGTTCAGCTCCTGCTTGTTTCAAGGGCTTGTCCTCTTATGTTTTCTCGTCAGCATATGGAAGGCCTGCTCAGCTGGATTGAAATTGGGTGAATGGCTTGGCCATTCAAGAGGTTTCCATCAGTGTTGCCTCAGCCATATGTGTGGATCATTATCTAGTTGTAGGATGAAGCGTCGTCCAATGAGTTTGACATTTTTTTTGCATGGTCCCCTTCAGCATATGGAAGGCCTGCTCAACTGGATTTAAATCGTGCGACTGGCTTGGCCATTCAGGAATGTTCCATTTTGTAGCTTTGATAAACTCCTGTGTTGCCTCAGCAGTATGTTTGGCTCATTATCTTGTTGTAGGATGAAATGCCGTCCAATGAGTTTGGAGACATTTAGTGGAACTTGAGCAGATCAGATGTTTCTCTACATTTCTAAATTCATTGTGCCGCTGCCGTCAGACGTTCTATCATCAATGAAGAGAAGAGTGCCAGGACCTGTGGCAGCCATACATGCCCAAGCCATAACACTCCCAGCACCATGTTTAACAGTCGAGGTGGTCTGCTTTGGATCTTGGGCAGTTCTTTTTTGTCGCCACACTTTGCTCTTGTCATCAGTCTGATCAGGTTCATCTTTGTCTCGTCTGTCCATAAGACCTTTTCCCAGAATTCCCACAGGCTCCTTGAAGTTCTTTTTCCGCCAACTGTGGTCTGGCCATCCTGTTTTCGTTGGCTGACATCTTGCCATGTGGCCTCTGTGTTTCTGTTCATGAAGTCTTCTGCAGATAGTCGTCTATGACACACACACACATCGGCCCCCTTGAAGACTTTCTGATCTGTCAGACAGGCATTTGGGGCTTTTCTTCACCATAGGGGGATTCTTCTGTCATCAGCAGTGGAGGTCTTCCTTGGCCTACCAGTCCCTTTGTGATTCCTGAGCTCACCAGTGTGTTCTTTCTTCTTCATGATATTCCAGACAGTTGATTTTGGTCATCCTCAGGTTTTACTGATGTCACTAAGGGTTTTCGTCTTGGTTTTCAGCCTCATAATGGCTTACTTGACTTTCATTGGCACAGCTCTTGCCCTCATGTTGAACAATGGCAACTACAGACTCCAAAGGGAAAAAGCAAGCTGAGCAAGGAAACCCACCTATGAGAATCACAAACATTTGTGACGTCACTTGTCCCAAATATTATAGCCTGGCCATTGAACCTAACTCTTATTCGATGTTAATTAATGTTGATTTATTTTGTTTTCTTATTGTGTCTTTTATCTTTCTATTCTTTATTATGTAAAGCACTTTGAGCTACTGTTTGTATGAAAATGTGCTATATAAATAAATGTTGTTGTTGTAGTGCCTGAAATGGTGGAGTTGGGTCTCTGTTGAAAAAGTGTTGTGTGACTGAAATGTGTGTAAATCCTCTTCAATGAAAGTCTGTAAAGTGCACTTTAGTCACATCTGAGTTGTTTGATTTTTAATTTTAAACCGTGTTGCAGAGGGAGAATCAATATGTCTTTGTTCCAAACAAATTGGAGGTCACAGTATAAATATATATTAGATGTCTAATATGCAGATTAGAAAATGTACTTCAGATTGTATTTTTAACGCAGTTATTGCAGGTTGGTACTGCTCTTAACACCTTTTCCTCTTAGCTTCAAGGTTCAGTTGCCAGCTTGTAAACAGCTGATGTTTAGTTTTCATGATATTTTGTATTTCCCATTTCCCTTTGACAGCCCCAAAAATAAAGTAATTAGTTCATTTAACAAGCTCTGTATGAACAACCGTTGTTGTACTTTTGAGTATAAAGGTTGATAATATTGTAGTCTCTCCTGCATTGCTGGCTTCTTCTAAGTAAATGATGCTAATGTGTTTGATCCTGTAATAGAGGAATAAAGCGGAGCCAACACATTGACAGAGTGGCTGTTTTACAAAGCGGCTTCAAAAACATTTTAATTTTTCGGTTGCAGCCAGTGCAGAAGTCACAAACAGTTAAAAATAAAACAGTTGGCTTTTTTTAACATGTCACAGTTTCCAACGTGCGTTTGCCGATTCTCAGGTATCACTTGGAAGTTAAACATCCTTTAATGGGTTAATTGGGGACATGGATGTTATCTTTGAAGTTTTACATTAAACTCAAAAGTTTCTACAGGAACTGAATGCATTGAGATGTGGCAAATAAACTTGTTCTTAATGATCAACAAATGAGTCAGTTTTTCTGCTTCAGCTCCCACTGTGCCCTTAAGCTCCCTGGTCTGTGAGCTCCGGGTTTCTAGGCTCATAAAATACTTATTTACATCAAGTCACATGAGAAATCTGCAACAAAAACTAACTTCTGAGGGAATATAAACAGGTGCAGAATGGAGCCTACCTAAGAAGAAACAAAACACGCACTATAGGATGTGTGCTCCTTACATTTTAACAGTTGATGATATTACTACATAGAAAAGAGTAACTGGAAAGCAGCATTATTATTAATAATCATTTTTATAATATAGCGTAACATTACATTTCAGAACAGTTCGACATTTAACTAAGTTATCCTAAAAAAACAATTAGATGTCTATTTCTCTGAACGATATAGATTAATGATCAAACAAGCAGACTGTAATCCTAATGTGCTAATCACTGGGCCTCTGACCAGATCACTTACACTGCCAGCACTGCAATTAACAAAATCCATATTTTAACAGGGGGCTCCCTCAGGACCTGAAATACAGGCAACTTAACATTGTGTAAGACAGGCGGCAGGAAGTCACATGACCTAACATATTGTGCACTATAGATACGTCATAAAATCACCAGTCACGTTAGACTACTACCAGTTGGCCTCAAATGATTAGATGGTGCCTGTGAGCTACTTGTACCTGGGACATACTGTACTGTTCACGCGTATGGAGGACACGGGGGGATGACAGAATGTAGACTGGAAGCCCTCCAGTCTGGTGGCAGCTGAAAGACATGCTAAGACTTTACTCAGTGTTGTGGTGTCCCCCGCCGCTTTTATTATAGAAAGGTAACAAGTGGGGGAGTTAGTTGCCTGGCCCTTTTCGAGAAGCTTGGGTTCCAGGTTTGTAAGGGTGCTGTGAGAGTTCCAGCAGGACAGAGTAGTAGAGCTTAATTCATTCTTAAAGACACAATTCAGCCATTGCTCTACTGATTCCTGACTGAGGGGGAGTGGTGTTGGCAAGGGCTTAACTGGAAGGAAGAAGGAGGAATAAAGGCCAGAGAAAGGAAAAGAATGTGGAAAGAAGAAACTGGAGAACACTTAAGAGGTTTCAAGAGGTAGACAGTTAGGCAAGTGATCATCCCAGAGAGACATCACTTCAGCCATGGTTATTTAGGCACATGTGCCATTAGGTTTGTAGTTTTGGTTCCATTATTTTATGCTGGTTTGTCTCCATTACCCACTACCCTTCTTTGATATTTTTTTTCATTTTTTGACCTCCTTGGTTTTGTTTTTAGTAAAGAGAAAGATCAGGACCACTTCTTCAGACCTAAAGATAGACAGAGTAATTCATAGACAGACAGTTCCTTAATGATGCCCAACAGATAATGTAATCATTTGTGTTATAGCTGTTTTTGTAAAGCACTTTTTAAATAAACCACTTACAAATTGAAATCTATCTAACCCCAACCCCCCATTCATCCTTTCTACCCCGAGTCCCACTCATTCCTTACAATACTCTATTATTAACTGTTGTAGAAGATCAGCCCGTCTACAGACAGACACACGATGCCCAAAACACACATGTTTATTATATTCTTCTCTATAGCACACACAGACTGTGAACAAACCCCAATTAACTCCACTCAGTCCTTTCTTTGTCTTTTCTTCTTTTCCTTCTGCCGTCTCCACGCCTCCAATGACAAGCTCCGTCCACTGCCTCCCAACTCCGACTCTCCACTCCTCCAGTGACAAGCTCCATCCACTGCCTCCCGACTCCGGCTCCCCAAATGGAGTGAGGTGGCCTCTTTTATACTCTGCACATGGAAGTGCTCCAGGTGCTCCCTGATCATCTTCCAGCAGCAGCTCTGGGTATGGCAGAAGTGCTGCAGACCACAGCTCCAGAGCTGTCCAGGTGCCCCCTGGTGCTAGCCATGGACCCCCAACGGGGTTGAGCTTCTAAACAGTGGCCCCGATGCAACCCAGGGGGGCTGCCCTCTTGTGTCCCAGAGGACATACTGCTGTTGATAATTCCTCTCTCCAAGTCCTCTCCTCAAAAAGCGGGAAGGACCCTAACCCTACAAAAATCTAACCTCCATGAGCCACAGTCACAGAAATATGGAAAAAACTGAATGATTCGAGTGACTAAAGAGTTAAAACTTGAAACCACAATGCAAAGGTCCGTATCCCCTGTGTACAATTAAAGTTCTATCTATCTATCTATCTATCTATCTATCTATCTATCTATCTATCTATCTATCTATCTATCTATCTATCTATCTATCTATCTATCTATCTATCTATCTATCTATCTAGATATGGTATATACACTCACCTAAAGGTTTATTAGGAACACCTATTCAATTTCTCATTAATGCAATTATCTAATCAACCAATCACATGGCAGTTGCTTCAATGCATTTAGGGGTGTGGTCCTGGTCAAGACAATCTCCTGAACTCCAAACTGAATGTCAGAATGGGAAAGAAAGGTGATTTAAGCAATTTTGAGTGTGGCATGGTTGTTGGTGCCAGACGGGCCGGTCTGAGTATTTCACAATCTGCTCAGTTACTGGGATTTTCACGCACAACCATTTCTAGGGTTTACAAAGAATGGTGTGAAAAGGGGAAAACATCCAGTATGCGGCAGTCCTGTGGGCGAAAATGCCTTGTTGATGCTAGAGGTCAGAGGAGAATGGGCTGACTGATTCAAGCTGATAGAAGAGCAACTTTGACTGAAATAACCACTTGTTACAACCGAGGTATGCAGCAAAGCATTTGTGAAGCCACAACACGCACAACCTTGAGGCGGATGGGCTACAACAGCAGAAGACCCCACCGGGTACCACTCATCTCCACTACAAATAGGAAAAAGAGGCTACAATTTGCACGAGCTCACCAAAATTGGACAGTTGAAGACTGGAAAAATGTTGCCTGGTCTGATGAGTCTCGATTTCTGTTGAGACATTCAAATGGTAGAGTCAGAATTTGGCGTAAACAGAATGAGAACATGGATCCATCATACCTTGTTACCACTGTGCAGGCTGGTGGTGGTGGTGTAATGGTGTGGGGGATGTTTTCTTGGCACACTTTAGGCCCCTTAGTGCCAATTGGGCATCGTTTAAATGCCACGGGCTACCTGAGCATTGTTTCTGACCATGTCCATCCCTTCATGACCACCATGTACCCATCCTCTGATGGCTACTTCCAGCAGGATAATGCACCATGTCACAAAGCTTGAATCATTTCAAATTGGTTTCTTGAACATGACAATGAGTTCACTGTACTAAAATGGCCCCCACAGTCACCAGATCTCAACCCAATAGAGCATCTTTGGGATGTGGTGGAACAGGAGCTTCGTGTCCTGGATGTGCATCCCACAAATCTCCATCAACTGCAAGATGCTATCCTATCAATATGGGCCAACATTTCTAAAGAATGCTTTCAGCACCTTGTTGAATCAATGCCATGTAGAATTAAGGCAGTTCTGAAGGCGAAAGGGGGTCAAACACCGTATTAGTATGGTGTTCCTAATAATCCTTTAGGTGAGTGTATATTTAAAATAGACTTTATTAAATTCATTAATAAATCCATTAAAACCACAATATTTAACCAAAAAAACAAACAACATTATTAATAATTCCACAAATAGGACTTCTAAACACTCCCATTCCATTAATTATTCTTATATAAATGCACCCCCCTCAGCCCCAACCTGCCCTTCATCCTTTCCACCCCAATCCCTCTCATTCCTTACAATATTCTATTAACTGTATATTTTGATGTTTAATGTTTTCTATTACTGAGCATAATACAATTCACTTAAAAAAGTTTATCTATCTATCTATCTATCTATCTATCTATCTATCTATCTATCTATCTATCTATCTATCTATCTATCTATCTATCTATCTATCTATCTATCTATCTATCTATCTATCAGCCTTGTCCAACATAATCACACTCAGAGTTAATGCCATTGGCCTCAGCAAAGGGAAGAAGATGCAAATCCACTCTCTTGGGAAGTCAGTTTTCTATATTTGCATATGAACAGAAATATTACAAAAATGCATTGAGAATAAGATCAAAGGCCTCTTTTGTCTTATGACATTTGTTCTGAAGAAGATTCAAGGCTGAAGTTGAATTTCTTAACTTAGAAGTTAAGTTTAATTTTCACTGCCTACTCAGTACTATTTCGTAGTTTTTGTCTGTCTGTCTTTTTTTTTACACACGTAGATAGTGTGTTTTATCCTTTAAATATTACCACAATCTTATTCCTTCTCTGTCTTTTAGTTATTTTATTGTTATGTACAGATTTCAATAAAAAGATTTTCACAATGTGTTTTTGGTAAGGCCTTATTTGGCTTCCTAGTGTAGTAAGCACATGTTAATACTGTCCCGTTTTAGCTCATTTTTTATATGTCTGGAGTATTTTTGAACGCTAAATAATGCATTGTTTAATTTTGCCCATTTCTACAAATTTTTCTCTGTGAAATGAATGCCTTAAAAGGTCTTTTGGGTAAATGACAGACTGCTCCTGTACTACTTAGCATTGGTCTGGGGGGTGATCAGTCTGCTTAAAAGTACCATATGTGAAAAGATAATGAATGTTCTCGGCGAAACTAAAAGAGCCGTTCTGGGTGTAAAAAGAGGTTCTGGTGCAAAAGTAAACTGTAATTTAACAAATAACACCAATTAAAAACAAAAACGCAATTTTTCGCCCAAGGGTCAATTGGGATAATTGCCTAAAAAAAGACAAATTAAGGAGTGGCTTTGACTGAGAAAACATTCTTAACATGGCTTTCAAAAGAGCTAACGGCTTATCATTTACCTTTTATGATAATATTTCTTTATCTCTTTTGTAACATGATGTCTCAGGAGAATGTTTTGGTCTGAGAAGAATTTGCCAGATTCAGTTTTGCATTAAGTTTGAACTACATTTTCATGAATCCCTATTTCTAAATGTAAGGAGTAAAAAATAAATAATTTGAGTTTTTTTTTAGTAATTGCCTTACATCTCAACCCCCTTCCTAAAATTTTAAACAAAACAAGCAAATATAAAATGTAAGGCATCAAAAGAAAATAAGTTACATTACTGGATTATTCCCTAAAATAAAATAGTAGCTTTAGATAATAAAAACTAAAGTAGCGACCAATGAACATTCCTCACAACAAGCTTCCTTAAGTAGTCATCTTTTATTTTTCCTGGTGAGTTCCACTTCAAAGCTTTACCAGAAGGGGGCGCCACTAAGCCCCAAACCGCAGACACAATTGCACCCAGCACAATAAACAATTTTTTTTGTCACCAAGCACTGTTTAATTGAGCAAAAGCCAAATCAACACAAGAGTATGCACAAAAATGTTTTCCTTCCTTCCTTCCTTCCTTCCTTCCTTCCTTCCTTCCTTCCCCAAGTGAGTGTTGAGTAAGTGAGTAAGCTGGTTTTGGGAATGCTTCTGATGTCACAAATGAGGCCATCTGGAGCACTTCCAGGTCATACAGAAACCAGGACAGTCTCCTCTGAGTGCCATGGAGCACAGGTGGGCTTTGCAGCTAGAAGATGGCATGATCTCCAACCAAGGTAGAAGGTGCCAGAAGAACGAGCAGAAACCAGAGGCCAGAAGAAGTTCCATTCCCCATACTTTAGGTGTCAGTGACCTCCTTGTGGCACCCAGGGACCCTGACAGGGCTGCACTTCTGGACTCCACTTCCTATGAACCCCTGCGGATGTCCGAGCTGGGATGCTTCCACCGGCCCAACCTAACATACGCGGGATGGAACTGCTCCTGGTCTTTAGCTTCTGTTCTTCATCCCCTGGCACCTTTCATCTTGATAGGAGGCCAGGCTGTTGTCCAACTGGGATGCCTGTCTGTCTCCCATGGCATTCACATATGGTCTCAGAACTGGGGAGCACTCCTGAGTTGTTTGGGAACCAGTGCAGTCCTCCCCCAACAGCACCCCCTTGCGGCACACATGGACCCTGATCAGGGTTGCACTTCCAGATTCCACTTCCCATGAACCCTTGTAGGTGTCAATGCTGAGACACCCGCCATTGCCACCTAATATGTCGGGGTGGAACTGCTCTTGGTCGCTATCATCCTTATCCATCCCCTAGCAATTTCCACTTTGGTTGGAGGTCATACCGTTGTCCTGTTGGGATGCCCATCTGTCCTCCATAACACTCACACCTCAGCACCATCTTGCAGCACTCATGGGCCTTTATAGGACTGCTTTTCTGAACTCCAACTCCCAAATAACCCTGTGGGAGTCCTAACTAGGACCAGCCTGGAAGAACACTGCCACCTATCATGTGGGGGGAATGAACTACATCCAACATCCATGTTTGCCCGGTCTACCCATTATGCTTCTTTCCCCTCTGGGATGAAGATTATAAGACATTTTCACTTGCTTATGTCTCCACTCCTGCCATCCTTCTATTACGGCTTCCTTGCCAGGCAGGAAACTACCCTCCAACTCAGCCAGATATGATACAATAGATTAGGATGTCTTGACATGTTGCATTGTGAGTGAGAAGAGTCAATTATTCAGTTTTACAGAAATAGATAGATAGATAGATAGATAGATAGATAGATAGATAGATAGATAGATAGATAGATAGATAGGGGGCACTATCGCTCCCTTGAACCCTTGGCCAAGACACCAGGTAAAAGTCCAATAATTGACTTTATTTAAATGCCACAGTGCACAAAGCACCCTCTCCACCACTATACTCATACAAAAACTCCAAATAAACACAATAAACAATTCCTCCACTCCCAGACACGTTGCTACCCTTCCACCCAGCTCAGCTCGCCGTCTGGGAGCTCCCACACTCCTTCTATTCTCCCTGACCCGGAAGCGTTCCCAATCCCCAGTCCATGTGATTCTTTATCACTTCCGGGTCAGGTACAAGTCCTTTTCTTCACCCTGGAAGTACACCACTTCTGTCTTCGCTCCTCCTATGATGCACTTCCAGGTTATAGGGCACATATGACTCCCTGCAGCTCCCTCTTGTGGCCCCTGTGGTATCCAGCAGGGCTGTGTATAAAAACTACATTGTCCATGACTCCCTGCTGGTCTTCGGGGCACCTCCATTCTGCAGAGAGGGCTCCATCTGGCAGCCTCGGGGTATTGGCTGGGATGACAAGCCGGCTAAAGAACACAATAGATAGATAGATTTTAAGTTAGTGTAGTAGGCAGGATAAGATGAATAGATAGATATTAATTTAGTATAGTAGGTAGGATAGATACAGTAGATAGATAGATAGATAGATAGATAGATAGATAGATAGATAGATAGATAGATAGATAGATAGATAGATAGAGTAGGTGGCACAAATTTATTGATAAGATGATTATATTTCTGACACAGAAATCTCATGTTCTTGTGGGCTTTTTAATGTGCTTCATATAAGGTCTAATTGTCACTGAAAATCTCCAGTCTTTGTTTCAACAATGCTTTGAAATTATTCTTTAACATGACTTAGAATGTCAATAGTTTTTCTTATACTAATGATTTACTCTCCTGTTTTATGTGATAGTTTTAATATTTTCTGTCACTTAGGTTGTCTCTAACCAGTTAATGCCAGACATATAGATAGATAGATATGAAAGGCACTATCGTGCGGGGTGAAACTACCCTCTAACCTAGCCAGATTTAATATAGTAGATTGAGATGTCTTGACATGTTGTATTGTGGGTGACTAGAGTGAATTATTTAGTTTTACAGAAATGGATAGTGTAGTAGGCAGGATAAGATAGATAGATATTAATTTAGTATAGTAGGTAGGATAGATAGATAGATAATGAAAGGCACTATATGATAGATAGATAGATAGATAGATAATGAAAGGCACTATATAATAGATAGATAGATAGATAGATAACGAAAGATAGATAGATAGAACTTTAATTGTACATAGGGGATACATTGCATTGGGGTTTCAAGGTTGAGTCACAAATCATTCAGTGGCTCATGGAGGTTAAACTGCTTAGTCAAGGTCTATGGTACATTTTTTTTATCTTCATGTTGGTTCGCTGTATTCTTATAAAATAAGTTTATCAAATGCACATGTGTTAAGAATTAAAATGGAGTTACAATGAAAAGCAAATGTGTCTTTATTTCTAATTCATGTTTTCAGTTGCAGTTATAGCTGCCAACCTTATGTTCTTGCAGATGGGTGGTGTTTTGAGTGACATTCACCTTTGGTACACCTCAGACAGACTGCAGTAACGTTGTATTCCACACCCGTATGGGATAAACTGATAAAAGCTAGTATATTTGGCAGGCTGACAGTGAAACAGCACTTGAACATTATTTTCTTTCTTTTTTAAAGTTATCAAGTACAGTCAGTTATTAATGTTTCTGGGCTTAAACAAAAACAAAAACCCTGGACACTCAACATTTGTGGCCTTCAACATTCTGTTTTCAGTGTTGGCCATACATTAAAGAAATTGGCTCCTGGAACATAGACATTGAGCTTTTAATTACACTTTAGCCAGAAAGACCAACTTAACTTTGCCCAATAAAAGAGAGCAGTGGAAACATAACATTACACATAATAAGCTTTAACAGATCCCCATAAATGTCAGCAAGGTCAAAATGTTATCATTTCCCTACATATGGAGATCTCCAAGTGACAGAAACCTCCATGTGCCGTGCAATCTGCAGAAGCATATCTAAAAGCTGCATCTTGCCTAAAGGGTTCTAGCTTTTAAGGAGCTCGATTAATCGCCTTCTAAACCTTGATTTCCAAAAAAAAAAAAAAAAAAATCCCCAGTCTATGATAAGGACTTGAATAAAAAGAAAGCCCCTTTTGGACTTTACACACTTCATGGGCAGCACTTAAGGAAAGATCAGAGACATTTCGGAGTAAAAAGCAAAGATTACACTGAAATAATACTGTGCACTTTTCCAGGTAGTCACTTCATTGATCACTGAAAGGGGCTCTGACAGCAACTCGGCAAACAAGAGATAAGGCAGGGAAGTCAGGAATCAATTAGCCGATAGACAGGAAAACAGAGGAAACTCAGACTCGATTCTGTTAAGGAAAAGCAACTCTCAGCCTTCCAGAGGCATTGCTATAGGCCAACAAAGTGCAGTGCTTGTTCACATCTTTTTTTCCAGGATATTTCCAAACCTCGTGCTGACCAGATCCGGCGTTGCTTCGTTAACAAGACACAACAAGATCAAAGTGCAGGGTGTTATCGCCTCAAGCCATTGTGCTCATTTCTTCTTCTTTCTTTTTTTTTGTAGATTTGTTCTCAGTACTAGAGGTTTGGACTCATGTAAGCCAACTGCATATTGCAATTTCAAACATAACCTGACATTCTCGAACTGAATATTGCAAGCTATGCCAAGCTAATTGAAAATAAAATGATGTTAAAAGTACACTTAAAAAACATTAACAAGGCACCATTTGGTCACCTGACATGAATAGCATTGTGTTCGTGAAATAATTTATTTTAATGCTGTATTGGCTGAGAGTCTGCAGAGAGCACCGTTACATTACTGTCTGGCAGCTCCCAAGGGTGACACTGTCCTGTCACTGCTGTGGGGAATTTGTGCATAAGAAATGTGACAAATGAATGCAGACCATTCAGATCATCAAGCCCATTTGTTTAGCTGATAGTTAGGATGTCCCAATATCTTATCCAGATTCTTCTTAAAGCTTGTCAAGGTGTGTGCTTCAACTCCATGTCTCAGTAGTTTGTTCCACAGTCCCACAGCTCTTAGTGTAAAGACGTGCTTCCCAGCCTCAGTCTTAAATTCACTTCTTCTCAATCTCCACCAATGTCCTCCAGCAAATCATTCACCTTTAAGATGAAAGAATGCTGCTAGATCTCCTTTATCAATGCCTTTCAGGATTTTAAAGACCCAGATTAGGTCCACATGCAGTGCCCGTTTAATTCTCTGTCTGTCACAATAGGATATTTCCTTAAGTCCTGGGATGTATCTGGTTGCTCTCCTCTGCACAGCTTCAAAATGGATAAAATCTCATATAGCAGGTCTGTTTTGAGAGCTTGAGGTGACTTCCAGGTGATTTAGATGTTTTTACATGAGCCAGAAGGTACCTAATGGCGAGAGAATGGAGAGAATCCCCGTGAAACTGTATGAGAAATGGATAGACTTACAGTATAATTAATGTAAGAGATGAATGATAACATATCAGACATGTAACAATAAGATGCCACAATTTAGAAATGGAGCAAAATGCTATTTCACCCAGACTGCATGAAATTACATCTTAGTTCCCATAGGAATGAAAAATCAAAAAGGAGAGAGATTTCATTAATATCTTCTTGGTTTCTATTAAAAAACAATGAGATCAGAAGGAAAGAAAACAAGACATTTTATTTTGTGTCATGTTTCTCAGATTGTTCTCCTGAGGAAAAAAATACCTCAAATTCTCCCAACTCTTGAGTTTCAGCAAAGATCTCAGCAAAGTCATACAATGGACTCAAATTTTCCAAGTAGTGTCTTGACAAGTCCATTAGATCATATTCATGCTAGAAGACAAAGCAGGCAATTTGGTATAGCAGTTACGACTTTGGTCTGCAAACCCTGAGGATGTCAGTTCATATCCCATTACTGAAAACATTATGTGACCATCAGCAAGACACTTCATCTGTCTGGGCTCCAATTTAAAAACAAAAGAAATGGAACCCAACCTGTCTCAAATGTTGTAAGTCACCTAAAGGTATCAGTCAAATCATAAGTAACACAAATGAAATCTTGAATGAGATTAAAGCAAGACTAGAAAGGGCTCTCACAAAATATACCATGCTTTTTTGAACCAAATCCTTAACTTTGACTCCTTTTTTCCTAAGTTATATCTCATGTCTGCTTTTTGTCTAAAGCTACTTCTCCTAAGGAATTTTAGGAGAACCATCTGTGACAAAGTTGATTCTTAAATAAAACATAAATGACAATCTCGTTTAAGTCTCATGAGCCATCAAAGATCCACCTCTGAGCCATAATGTTTCCCTATGGGCACTGGGGCATAGTGGTTATGACTTTGGACTTCAGACCCTGAGGATGTCAGCTCAAATCCCACTACTGACACCATTGCGTGACCACAAGCAAGTCATTTCATCTGTCTGTGCTCCAATTGAAGAAACAAAAGAAATGTAGCCAATCATATTTCAAATTTTGTGAGTTACCTTAGGTAAAAGCATCTGTCAAATCATAAGTAAAAAATATGAAGTCTTGAAAGAGATTAAAACAATACCAGAAAGAGCTTTCACCAACTATAACATGATTTTCAAACCAAATTCTAACACTTGACCCTTTTTTTCCTCAGTTGTATCTCATGTCTCCTATTTACCCAATGCTAGTTCTCCTAAGGAGTTTTAGGAGAAACATCTGTGACAATGTTGATTCTTAAATGAAATGAGAATCTCATGAGCAATCAAAGATCAGCCTTTGAGCAGTGAAGTTTTCCTGTGGTCTTTCCTTATTGTACCATTTTCTAAGGCTGCTTAATCCTGAACAGGGCCGCCTACATCTGTGACAAAGTTGATTCTTAAATGCCACATAAATGAGAATGTCTTCTGAGTCTCATGAGCCATCAAAGACCGACCTTTGAGCAGCAACATTTTCCTGAAGGCACTGTGGCATAGTGGTTATGACTTTGAATTACAGACCCTGAGGATGTTAGTTCCAATCCCACTACTGACACCACTGTCACCAACATCCATGGCATTAGTCCTTGAAATGTAATGTTAGCACAATTAAAAATAGTTTTGCCAGGAATTGTGGCCAATATGGAAAAAAAGTAAGAACACCAGTACTGAAAGTTAAGGTGGGTGTAGCAATAAAAGAGTTAAAGGCCGGTATAGTAGATAGAAGAGATGGTATATATCTTAGCAAACGGCATAAACACAAGTCAATACAATGATGTAAAAACAGATTGTAGAACAGTACTGAGAAATGCATGAAAAGGAGAATCCCTGGATGAAATAAATAATGATACCATAAAAAGCCCATGTTTGAGCCCAAATACTTTGAAGATATACAATCAATGTACTGTTTAGTTATGAAACAATGACAAGCAAAAACAAAGCAAAAATCTGCTCAGGAAAGGTTTGAATATAAGATTAAGTAGTAGCTCTCATGAGGATTTAGTGTTACAACGGCAACCATTTGGCAGAGAGCTCTTCATATGGACTTGCAATGTTGAGACAACAACTGAGATAGAAAAGAGGGCGATGGCTAGCAGATATACTGAAGGAAACAGACAAATTAGACAAGGAGGAGACCAGCAAGTCAAATGTACCAAGCATGGTGCTGGTTAGAAGACAACAGAAGAATGTGTTAAACAAGACATACATTTGTTTTGATGAGCACTACTCATGAGACACCATATTTGCCGACTGTAATTGGAACTGGAGCTTAAGTAGTCTACACCTGTCCTTCTGTTCATCATGTGGATGGTCTCACCATCCGTGTCAAGATTCAGACCACTTAGAATGGGTCGTTTAGTGAATTCCAACAACTAATGTGTGAACCTCTAAAGAACAAATTCTTCAACTAGAAACTCTATATCAATTACGAAGAATAAAAAAGGGTCATATTAATATTCAGCAGTGAAACAAGTTTTGGAGTATGGACAGATTCCCTGCACTTCTCTGGTACCATACGTGATAGGATATAACATTTGTTCTGCCTTCTCACACTGGCACGCAAAGGACCTAGACCTGTATTATCATGATAGACCATCTCCTCATTCAGGGTTGTTTCCAATTTTGCACCCAATGTTGCCAGGACAGTCATTGCCTCTGAGACTCTGACCTGGGTATGAAAATAGGTAAGTGAATGGCTGAGTGGTTACATGCCATTACAGTGCCATCCCCATTAGCTTTTTTACTTAGCTTTTGATCTCACTGGGTATTGATGTAAACCAGAGAAGGATGTGAAATCAGAAACAGGTCAAAATTGGAAGATCGAAAAAAAAATGTGTATCAAGGCCATAATGAAGAGCAAGAAGA
The DNA here is from genome assembly GCF_016835505.1 of Polypterus senegalus. Classification (NCBI taxonomy): domain Eukaryota; kingdom Metazoa; phylum Chordata; class Cladistia; order Polypteriformes; family Polypteridae; genus Polypterus; species Polypterus senegalus. The sequence continues at coordinate 49,768,667 of NC_053169.1, read as the reverse complement.
AAAGTCAAGGATGTAAGAAAAAGGTTGGTACACAAGCAAACGAAGCACAGAGATTACTAGTAGGCAATAGAATTGTATTTTTTTATCCACAGCTAGGATAGGGAAAGAATGACCAGGAAGACATTTTGTGCAGAAGTGGACAAATTTGCTGCCCACCCCCTTAAAGCACATTTAAAAATTGTAGTATGTGTCCTGAAAAGTGAAGAAATGAAAAGCAATTGTCCCCTGTATACCTGCATGGCTTTGATATGTCATCACGTCAAGCAAAGCAAGTGTGACAAGAGATCAAGTATTGCTTATTCTACCAAGAGATCCTAAAATGGCCTGAACATATTTGTTGGTACCCAGGAACAGATCCTATATAATTGACATTTTCTTGAATTAGTTTCACAGACATCTCCAATTCTGCAATCAGCCTATTTAAATGGAGAACAGTCATCATTCTGCTGTTTGGTATCATCGTGTGTTCCACATCAAATATGGACCAGAGACAGCAAAGGAGTGAGTTGTCTCAGGATATCAGAAAAAAATTATAAACAAGCATGTTAAAGGAAAAGGCTAGGAGACCATCTGCAAGCAGCTTGATGCTCCTGTAACAACAGCAGTGAATTTTATTAAGATGTCTGTGGTCCATAGGACTGTAGCAACCTCCTGGGACATTGATGCAAGAGGTAAATCTACACCAGAATGGGAAGAAGGATAGTGAGAATGGTAGGCAAAAAGCTAAGGACAACATCTAAAGAGATACAAGCTGAACTCCAAGTACAAGGTCCATCAGTGTCTGATCGCACCATCCATTGCCTTTTGAGTTGACAGTGGGCTCAATGGAAGAAGACCTAGGAGGACTCCACTGTTGAAAGAAAAAAAATAAAAAGTCAGATTGGAATTTGGTAAAGTGCATACTGACAAATCACAATGCTTGTGGAAGAATGTCCTTTGGGCAGATGAGACAAAACTGAAACTATTTGGCAAGTCACATCAGCTCTGTGTCCACAGACAAAAAATGAAGCTATCAAAGAACACCAGACCTACTGTGAAACATGGTGGAAGCTCGGTTATGTTTTGGGGCAGCTTTGCTGTTTCTGGCATGGGGTGTCTTGAGTCTGTGCAGAAACAATGAAATTTTAAAACTATCAAGCAATTCTGGAGCAAATCGTACTGCATAATGTCAGAGAGCTCTGTCTCATGGATTCTCCAACAGGATAAGGAGCCAAAACACACAGGTAAAAGCACCTAAGAATGGCTAAGAACAAAATCTTTTGAAGTGGCCTTCTGTGAGCCCTGATTTGAATTCTATCAAACATCTATGGAAAGACCTGAAACATGCAGTCTGGAGAAGACCCCTTCAAACCTGACAGAGCTGGAGTAGTTTGCTCAGGACGAGTGGACCAAACAACCCGTGGACAGGTGCAGGAGTCGCATGGAGACCTCCAGGAATCGTGCAGTGATGTCCTCTAAAGACTGTGCAACAAAATAGTTTCTGGGTTCCATGATTTTTTGTCCATGCCATTTTCATTTGTGTTATTATTTGAAATATTCAGTTGAATGTCTAAAGCAAAGTCTGATTTTTGTTAAGTGACAATTGTGGGTTCTTCTTTCTTTGTGGAGAGATGGCAACAAATTTGCCCACATGTAAGAGACTGTTAGACGAATGAAATAATATATTTAGCAACATAAATGCTTAAACAAAATATACTTCATAATTGAAATTGATAAGGGATATATCCACATCTTCCTAATAAATTATGCTTGTAAAACATTGAACATAAAGTTACTTTATACTATGGCAATAACTGGGAAGATTGCTAACAGTTGCCAGACTCATAGATGGAGTCAAAATACCAAGATCTGCACCGTGACTAATTGTTCATCTGTGTTGCAAAGATAGCAGGACATGAAGGGTCTTTACACTTGGAAAAAAAAAAGTTGGCCTGAAAATCCTGTAAGCCATTTTGATAGCTTACTGCTTAGTGAACACCATTGTAAGATGGCTTATTCTTTATGTAACTTTCTTGGACCGTGACTGGAATTGCATTCTAAATGTATTTGATCTTCTGTAAATACTAACTTCATTCATGCACATTCCAAGAAGCTTTTAAGATAACTGTGCACTCTCATTAAAGAAAAATATGAAGGGGTGCTGAGTTGATGAGAAACCACATGTAGCTGTATCATCGGCATGTTTGTTTTTCTATTGCAGGAACACAGAATAGCAACAGGCTGCAAGTCCCGGACAGGCAAAAAGTGTAATGAAGGATGGAGTAGATTGGGCCTTGATGGATATGAAAATAGGAGCACAGGATCAGAATGTCAGATGTTCCTAGAACTTTCTGAATATATCAGTTTTTTTTAATTTTTAATAAATTTGTATAATCCTCAAGTAAACTTTTTTCACGTTGTCCTTATGGGGTGTTGTGTGTAGAATTCTGAGGAAAAAAATGAATTTAATCCATTTTGGAATAAGGCTGTAACATAACAAAATGTGGAAAAAGTGATGCGCTGTGAATACTTTCCGGATGCACTGTATCTATCTATCTATCTATCTATCTATCTATCTATCTATCTATCTATCTATCTATCTATCTATCTATCTATCTATCTATCTATCTATCTATTATAATAGTACCTTTCATCTATCTATCTATCTATCTATCTATCTATCTATCTATGGAGTTCATAATGTTCTTAACATTGCAGTGCTCTCAAAAATCTCATCTCAGTTCATAAATGTTGGCCTTAATACATAAATACTGGGAAAATGCTGGAATTATTCAATCACAGTTACAAGACTGCAAAGTAGAGCGGCACTCACTCTTTTTAGTATATGTGCTATCTACTCATGCTACATACTGAAGAATTTTTAATGGCTACTAAAAAACATAAATCAGTATGCAATTGTTGTGAAATGATTGCAGTTGTAGTGTACTGTGTCATTACAATCTCTGAAAATGACACATAAGAAGACTTTTCCATGATGGAGAGAGTTTGTTCTAAACTAATAAAACAATTAAGGTGGAATTTTTTTATTTATTTTAATTTTCAGCATTAAAGACCCCAAAGAACATCGAATGCGAATAAGGATGCACAATAAAATACAATAAAACACAACTTACTGTATCTATTTGTGTGGCGCTCTTCACTAAGTACAGACGCAGAGCACTGTAAACAATTCTCAGTTAAGTTACGCTACAAGCATAGATTACACTAATGGGTACATACCGAACTGGCACACATATGGCCATGTAAAAAGACAATATTCCTTTGCAGATTAACAAAGTATATCAAAATTATATTAAAATATTCATATAAATACATATTTGTTAAAGCAATCAGAGAAAATTGTAGAAATGATTTAAACATAAATGGAAAGCAACAATTTCTTTCCATTATTTGATTGATGAACTTGGCCAGTTGACAACGGTGGAGATTAAAATCGTAAAAGAGAAAGTCAATAACAAGGTCTCAGTCTTGGAGACCTTGGCCAACGGGAGGTCTACCCGCTCCTGGGTTTTCTATCGTGGAGTCTGTGCTGGCTGTCCAATCTGATGAGAGAATCTTTCCATCCGATGATTCCAACTTTCCTTTATCTGAGATAACGTTTCCATATGCAGGAGATCATCCTGGCAGTACAGCAGTGGCACCAAGTGCTACATCCAGATTCTGATCACTCCATAATTATTTGAAAACTGCTCAGAGGCCTCAGAGAGCAGAAGTAAGTAAATTGGGTTTGTAAACAGAATTTCAATATGCAAGTCTGTCATCAATCCATTCCGTTAACATAGTTTTGTCATGGTTAGGGTCTTACTTTGCTGACAATCCACCTTTTGTCTTTTGTTTAACTGATTATTGTTTTCATGCCACATTTAATTATATAATTGTGTATATTTTGGAATACTTGACTTGTCGTCTTTGGCTCTGACATTACAATGTAATTAATAACTTCACACAAAGATTCTGAAACTGATTTTTGAGGTTGTGGACAAAAACTGAAAACCACAGTCCTTTTAGTACAAAAGCTGCAGTTTAGTTTGTCAGTGATGCTGTTCTTTCGCAGGTTGGTCCCAAGGAAGCTTTTGCTGCCACACTTTCACAGTGTGAGTACTGAGGAATTTCTGATAAAGGAGGCAGTTTGCCATAATGGTATTTGTTTGAATTTGTTTACCATGGATTTGTATGTGACACTCAAATGGCTCTGCTATATCTTTCATACAATTTAGAATCTTGATTTAATGTAGTTTTCTAGTCAATTTAGCTTTCAGACACCCACAAATTCTTCATTTGTTTCTGAGTTGACCAAACTGAAAAATGTTTAGTATGTTACTTAAATGTCTCCAACCGCTTACCATGCCCTGCCAAACAAAAAAGACACTTTGCTACAGTTTAAACTAACATAAAGACCAAGATGGCGGCACGGTGTCTGTGGGTAGCGCTGCTGCCCCACAGTTAGGAGACCTGGGTTCGCTTCCCGGGTCCTCCCTGCGTGGAGTTTGCATGTTCTCCTTGTGTCTGCGTGGGTTTCCTCCCACAGTCCAAAGACGTTCAGGTTAGGTACATTGGCAATCCTGAAATTGTCCCTAGTGTGTGTTTGGTGTGTGGATGTGTGTGTGTGTGCCCGGCGGTGGGCTGGCACCCTGCCCAGGGTTTGTTTCCTGCCTTGGACCCTGTGTTGGCTGGGATTGGCTCCAGCAGACCCCCGTGACCCTGTAGTTAGGATATAGCGGGTTAGATAATGGGTGGATGGATGGATGGATAAAGACCAAGATGCAGCACAGGCTACACTCTTAAAAACTAATAGATAAAATCAGTTATTTCAAAAATAACTTTTTACAAGTATTCCTTTTTTTTCCATTTAAAAGAAGAAACTGGAATTTTGTATCAATTATATACATTTCTTCATTCCAGTTTTGCGCAATTGGTGTATTGTAAAGTTCACATTAGTAGTATAGTACTGGTGGTTGACATTATTATTTTACACTTTGTGGCTGGGTGCTGGAATGACAGGTCACGGAAGTATAAAAAGTTGGGACACCAGCCAGGTTGTCCCGTTTAATTGAACACAATCCAATAAAAAGAAACACCTCCTGGTGTTATACCGCCAGCTGATAGGCGAAATAGAAACAAAAACTATTTGGCTGCTAGCCGCAGCAATGAAGGTCGTTTCACTGCAACTCTGTCTGATCATTAGAAATGTCTCCTTCAGGACAATCAGGGTTTTTTTGGTGGACAGACTGGAAGGGGCAGGGCTAAGTGATCTTATTGGATGGTTTCTTGGTGCTACAGGGAGAGAAGGAAAAGAAAATCAAGCCTGTGGGGTGATCCTCTGATGCACATGTGTGACATCTGCTAGTTTGGTTGTCACTACAAGGAATGACATGAAAATACAAAAATGGAACATAACATAACATAATATTCCTAACTCATTTTATCCATGGCAGACAGCTAAGGTAATGGGGCACCAGAACTTATCCCGGCAGCATTGTGCACAAGGCAGAAAATTAATATTAGACAAAGCATCAGTTTATTGTGGAGCCTAGTCCTGCAGATACCCACATTTGGGGAATTTTCACTATCTAAACTAACCTGCGTGTCTTGGTGTGAGCAAGTAAAACCAGATTACTCCTCAAAACACACGCACAGACAGACAGACATGAGTTAAATGTGTTAATTCCACTCAGATGACAACTTGAGATGGTGCAGATCTGAGATAATGAATTCATGAGGTAGCAACACTAACTACTGTGTCACCATCCTAGTCAACATAAGATTACCTTTATGTACAAATGTCATTTGTAGCCCCATTTAGGACTCTGATCTAAAAATGGAAGGGCTTGTGCATCTTAATGATCTGTAAAGGTAAGTTGGAGCTTATGAAAGGGTTAATCATAATAAATTGGCAAAAGAGAGAAGAGAAAAGACAAAATTCAAACCATAAACAAGACTCTCGTAGCACTGTATAATTAGTACTTGTCCAGAACAGGAATGCTGAGGCCTACCCCTGGAGACAGACCAGGAGGTGGTGTTTAACAGTAGTCATCTGGTGGACCGGTATCCCACATGCAAGTGTATGCAGCTTCAGAGTCATTGCTGCACACCCATTGGTCTCTTTGGGTCAGCTGCAGTCTGCTGTCAGCTTGGGATGATCCCATGCTGATCTGGCTGTAGTACATATTTATGGTAGCAAGACAAACGTTTGGGTTTAGCTCTGTTGTAGTGGACCAAAACTAGCAGACCTGGGCAAGGGGAATGACAGGCTTCCAGGGTGAAGAAAAGGACTTGTACCTGACCCAGAAGTGATTGAGAGTCACATGGACTGGGGATTGGGAACACTTCCAGGTCAGGATATATAAAAGGACTACAGGAGCTCCCAGATGGCGAGCTGAGCTGGGTGGAAGGGTGGCAACGCGTCTGGGAGCTGGAGGATTGGTTTATTGTTAGTAATTGTGATTTGTATGAATATAGTGGAGGAGAGGGTGCTTTGTACACTGTGGAAGATTAATAAAGTCAATCTGTGGACTTTTACCTGGTGTCTGGAGTCGTGGACAGGGGTTCAAGGAAGCGAGAGCGCCCCCTATCTACCACAGTGGCGTAGCCGGCAGGATATTAAGGTGTCTATTGTGGAGGACCTGTATCAAAATTTTCTGTAGGCAGAGAACCCCGAGAAGACAACGGCGTCGGGACTCTCCACATCATCGCCGAAACTCGAAAAATCCAAGTCCAAAATGGGGAAGAGGAAGGGCAAGCAGAGCAAAAACGCTAGCGGGAGAGCCTCAGGTGCAATGACCGACGCTTGGGAGGAGTCACGGAGCGGCCTTAAAAGTCCGGAGAAACCTCCAGGAACCAACGAACGCTCTGAGGTACATGCCAGGAACGTTAATGAAAACCCGTTTATTATAGCTCACTTTGTTCCGTGCATGTACCTCCGAGATGATCACCTGGAGGATCTGAGGGAAAAAGGAAACTGCCCCGAAGACAACAGCCTGCTCCTTTCGAAACCAGAGCACCTAGGAGACGACTTCCGCATGATAGTAGCCGATGAGGGACACGGCAACAAACTCGCTGCTTGCTGGGAAGGAGGAGGTCCGCGTCCCACTGTTTGCGCCTTCGAGCATGAAGTAAGGGACTTGGACATTCCGAAGGGGAAGGGGGAGGCGAGCGAGGCACCGCTCACCCCACAAAAAGGTAAGGAGGGTCGGGAAATGGCTAATCGGGAGCTGGAGGATTGGTTTATTGTTAGTAATTGTGATTTGTATGGATATAGTGGAGGAGAGGGTGCTGTGTGCACTGTGGAAGATTAATAAAGTCAATTTGTGGACTTTTACCTGGTGTCTGGAGTTGTGGACAGTAGTTCAAGGGAGCAAGAGCGCCCCCTATCTACCACAATATTCTATTTTTCCGTAGGAAACTGTGATCCTTTAATGTGGGAAGTGACATTCTTTACACCCTCTATGACTCTGTGATGGCCAGTGTGATCCTCTATGATGTTATGTGCTGAGCTGGTAACATCACTTCAAGAGAGGCCCTCCAAATCAACAAGCTAATTAACAAGAGCAGGCTCAGTTATAGGACACACTCTGGACCACCTGAAAGTCATAGCAAAGGAGTGAATTTAAACAAAACTGAGTGTCATTATGAACAACGCTACACATCCTCCCCTGACATACTAACACTGAGGACTTTCAGTCAACAAATTATTCAGCAAAAGTGTGTTAACGATAGGTGCGATAGGTGCTTCTCCATATCAACAGCAATACATCTGCATCATGCCTCCTTGTGACTCTTCTTCTTCTTTCGGCTGCTCCTGTTAGGGGTTGCCACAGTGGATCACCTGTCCGCATATGGATTTGTCAAAATTTTACACCAGATGCCCTTCCTGATGTAACCCTCACCATTTGGCACCGGCACGAAGAAACACACTGGATTGTGCATCTGTGACAGCAAAATTAGAACTTTTGTTTCTTTTTAATTTTCTTGCTTTATGGACATTCTGCTGTGTATTCAGACTAAAGTGTGTGTATATATTTATTATTTACTTACTTACTTATCCACCTTTTTATGTATTTATTGTCCCCCTGGGGACAGATTAAGTTCTATTTAATTAAATCTAATCTAATTTAACACAGTGGCACAGAAAAAGACCAGCAAAGCAGTAAGGATCAACATACGTTTACTCTTCAGTTAAAAGATGCAGAGTCATTGTCCCTAATTAAGAAATTGCTGAGCTGCTGGTTTAGAAAGGGCACTTTGAAAGAAGTTGTTAGTTTTTTCCATACTGCACTCCTTCAGGGTGTGATGAAGGTATCGCTGATGGGTGTTCCCCTGACATGATACGAGATCTCTCACAATATGCATTACTGTATATGGAGTTTGTGCTCTGTGGTGAAGTTTATGCTGAGATGAGACAGTCCAGCCTCCGACGAGGTATTTTATACAGTTTGTTGACTGTTGAATTTATTTGTTTGGAAATAATGCACTTCTGTATTATGCAATAGGGAAATGGGTTACAGAGAGACAATTATGCTTCAGATATGATTTTACTATCTCTCATTGTTACTTTCCACATAGAAATCTCAAGGTATTTTCATATGCTCAGCATGAATAATGTTTAGAATAATGACAGCAATAGATAGATAGATAGATAGATAGATAGATAGATAGATAGATAGATAGATAGATAGATAGATAGATAGATAGATAGATAGATAGATAGATAGATACTTTATTAATCCCAAGTGGAAATTCATACGCAATTCAATCTAATGTAGCTCAACATTTGCACTTATTTTGTAATAAGTTTACATGAGGACATACTCTTTCCCTTTAAGTTGAGAGGAATGTGTAGTGTCACTTTGTTATTTGATTGAAGACGAGATGTCAATTGCTAGACGGCCAGCTGAGCAAACCAATTACAAACCCGAGTCCGAAACATGACTAGCTGTGGATTAGTTAGACTTGGAAGTGGCCTTGTTGCACTCTTCACCGAGACAGGACATACACCTGAGGATCATCTCCTCATAGTACCAAGCTACGTTGTCTGGTCTTGATAAGACGCTAGCACGCTGTCACGTTTCAGCCAAAATTTTCCCCCTGGCTGAGGTTCAAAGTCGTATCTTGGTTTTATTTTGTGGAATTTTCTTTCAGTTATTGATATTATTGCTTATTTTATTTGTTATGAATATTTTTTTGTTTATATGTTGGATAAGGGGAAGTGCCTTAGTTGTGTCCCTTGTTCTTTGTAGGTGGTTTAACAAGGTCACTGCCAGGAATGGCCCTACACACTATATATGGGAGTGTCTCCCGTAGTTCCTAGCGGTGTTTTCTTGTGTTTCTGTGCTTTTGCTATTGCTTTATGAGTTTCTGGATTTTGTACCATTTCTCTGTTTTTCACCTCACCTCTGGATTTTATATTGGGACAGTGTTTATTGATAGTTTGAACCTCTGCTCTGTCTCTTGACTACGATTTTTTGATTCTGTTTTGGGACTTTGTTTACTGTGTTTTTTCTTGTCTTTCCCACAATTCTTTGTGCTTTTGGAGCTTTGTGCCTGCACATGCTTCTGAGAAAATCCTTTTATGTTATTAAAACGTCTTGGGTTTCCAGTCAGGGATTTTGATGGGCAACTTTAGAAAGTGTTTTTTGGTACCTGTGGTTTCAGGACACCCAAGATCACAACAGCATGGTATTATTTCAGGTACACTGGAACTGTCCCTGTAATTTTGAACAAAAAATTTGTGTTTATACACTTGGTATTAGATTAAGTTGATTTAATGTCTGCATTGAACTTCACCAAGGGTACACCTTGTTTTGCCTGCTGTTTGTGATTTTCATGGACAAGATGTCTAGACGCAGCAAAAGCCTGGAAAAGATCCAATTTAGGAACCTAGCATTTTATCTCTGCTGTTTGTTGTTGATGTTGTCCCCTAGGCCTCATCAGAGTGTGATCTCTGGCATGCACTGAAGTGGTTTGCAGTCGATTATGATGCAGCTGAGATGAGAATTAGCACCTCCAAATCTGAAGTCATTTCCTTTCATTGAAGCAAGTGGCTTGTTTCCATCAGGTTAATGGGGAGCAGCTGCTGGAAGTGGAAGAGATTAAGTCGTGTTGGTTCTTATTTAAAACTGGGATAGAGGGAATTGTTAGGCTGATTAGTGAATCAGTGAGGTTTTACTGCAGAATGGAGGCAGCATTGCCGAACTCACTCTACAGGACTCGGTGAAGAGCTCAGTCGAACCTCAGAGAGAAATTGCTGCTACTCTGGATCAAGGGAAGTCAGTTGAGGTGGTCTGCACATGTGGTTTAAAACGCTCTCTGATTTCCTCCCATGGGGGGCCTATCAAGAACAGCCTACTAGAGAAGGTCCCTGAGGCTGACCCAGGACGTGCTGCAGGGATTACATGTCTTGACTCTCCTTAGAGTGTTTGGGAGTTTCTCAGGAAGAGCTGGAAAGAGGGTAGTATGGTCTCTTCAAATGAATACTTTGTGAATGTAACCATCATTAAGGAAACGCAGTAGAGCTTTGATATTGTAAAACCTTGTGATAATAATTCTACTACTACCACCTAAACAGAGTGCTTTAGAAGATGCATAGAGAACTATACAGCACTTACAGACTTGCTCAGTTATGCAGATTGCGTTACAAGTCAGTAAAGATTGAAACAGATAAATAGCAAAAGTGTCAAGTCAGGAAGTAATGTGACATTTGAAGGTCCCCGTGGTGTCACTAAGCACTACTGTACTAGCTAAACGGTTCCATGTTGTCTAACCTAATATAACATTTATTTTTGATGATCTTCCATCCATGTTGCTGTCTTTGTTATGTAACTGATTTTAAAGTAGCTGCTTTTATCCCTTAGTTATTCAGTTTCTTATTCTCTCTTTGGAGTCTTTGTTAGCTTCCTCGTTATTACTTAAGTCTGGGCGACAAATCTGTTTTCTCTTGCACTGTTTTGTTCTTCCTACTAGGATCAACAAGACTTTCTCTCATAATGTCCACATACAGTGTGACATAAACTTCTTCACCCTCAAAAGGTTTTTTACACACGGTTTGAAAATGGATGGAGATGAGTCCATCAGGACTTCCAAATGTTTTCTTTTTTTTTAAACACTAGACATTGCATTTGTGAATGTTATTACTTCCCTTCCAACGTGTCTATTTGCAATAAGCTCAGTTTGCCACATATGTGCTGAAATTTGATATCCCACTGTGGGGATTTAGAGTGTCTGCTAAGTATCCATAGGTTAACTCCAGAATCAAAGATTTTGCTGATTGAATAATATATTGGAAATGTCTGGATTTTTCTGTGTCTTTTTTCCTTGAAAGTATCAAAGTTAGACCTTCAGACCAAACGTGAGGCAACCTCACTTTTTCAGCTGGGACTTACTCAGCCCTAATCATTATGCTCTGATGATCTGAAGTTAAAACTGTCTGCTACCAGAAGGAGTTATTTGTGTAATAGGAGCAATGCTAGTGGCCTTCAAAAAACAAGGTTCAGAGCTAGAAACGAGTATTTCTTTAAGCCCGCCATGGCAGCCCCATGATGGATTGTGTTTCGAGTTAATTGTCTGAGGTGGTGTGGAGTGAAACGGAGAAATATACATTCTATAGCTTTGATGAGTGAAACGGGACCCAGAGAATTCAACAGACTTTAGTATGGGTGCTGAAACTAAGTGGGGAATGAAATCAAAAGCAGTGTTTTCGCGGGTCACTGCCCTGACCATGCAGCTTTGCAATTTTCTGTGGACTATTCAACGTGTAAGCCTGGCTCAAATCTATTCTACTTTCATCAGCCGGACACTTCACACTGGAACTATTAACAGTAATTAGAAACCAGCCTTTATAGTTAAGAACGATTTCAGTTAATCTCGCCTATCTGCTTACGAGGCACCATGCATTACACATCAGCCTCAAGTCACATCCAAAGGTGCTTGTATTCTTGTAAAGACTTTTATAGTTGGAGACAGAATTGGCTCTGTTTATAGCCTAATTTACATTGTTATCTGTAAAACCTTCAAAGCTCCAAGCACCTTTCGAAGCTCAGAATGTTGTGAAATTGAAAATGAACAGTTTTAATACATATTGTCTTGTTTGATGTAGACTCTCCCATAGGAATGATAAACCAAAAGAGAGTCATCTCCTTGACATTTTTTTGGTTTCTCCTAAACAACAAGGAGATGAGAAGAAAATAAAATGGAGACTTTTTCATTTGTCTCATGCTTCTCAGATTTTTCTCCAGAGAAAAAATGCAACTGGAATCCACCCAATTGAGATCTCAGCAAAGTCACACGGTGCACTCTGATTTTCTAAGTAGTGTCTTGACAATTTTTTTTGTAATTTGAAAGTAATTGCATTTTGTGCTTGGTAATATATGATGAAACAATAGTTTGTGGTATTGAAACACTTTACTACGATAACCAAACTGTAATCCTTGCTCCTGTATAGAGGCAGTCGTCGACTTACAACTGCGTTCGGTATGATGGACCAATATATGTATTCAAACCTGGCCACATATATAGTACTGCATAGAAAGTCCCTATTGCTTGTTTGATATCCTTTTTTTATCATCATTCTTAGCACATTGTGTAGTTTTTCTACCATTTTTTTTGTAAATTATTTTTATTTTATTATTTTGTTTCATTATTACTGTTGCTTGCATGGGTGCTGAACCTTTAAGAGTTTCACAAATCCTTTCTTTGTCTGTGTGATGTCACGTCATCAGTGTGAACCTCTCCAATGTGTTAACTGTGAGAGGAGGAATTGTACCGACAGAGTATGAACACTCGTATGTTTTCTGTTTTAACATTTCAGCCTCTTAATAATAAACATTAACATATAAAACAGTTCAGTGTAGTTGCATTACCACTACATGGCGGGCACATCGTGAGTTTCAACGCTGAAGCTTCGGAGGTTAACTGGAATCAAAGACAAAAGCGTAGCAGTACAGTGCATGTGGCAAACACTGATTACAATGGGATAACTTGAAGTCACATGCGATCGCATTTGCTTTCTTTCCTCCCTCATGCTACTTGATCACCTTCATTTTTGTGTTAAAATCAATTGCCCTTTTTCCGGTAATTGTTAGAGAAATGTAACTGAATGGAGTAGAAACCGCTGCAGGTAATAAACTGAGATCAAGATGAATTAGTCACAGCCTATGGAGCTAATGTGGTGAAAACTGTTGTTTGCCAACGAGACATGGTAGCAGTCAAATGTTCGTAAGTATTACTATTACTTGCTCTAATTTATATTGCTGTGCTCCAATTAGATCATAATCACTGTAGAAGAAAAGACAGGCAATTGTTAAAACTTTGGACTTCAACCCTGAGGATAGGGGTTCGAATCCCACTACTGACACCACAGTGTGACCACAAGCAAGTCACTTAATCTGCCTGTGCTCCAAATGGAAGAACAAAAGAAATGGAACTGATTGTATCTCAGATGTTGTTTGTCAACTTGGATAAAGGCATCGGTCTAATAATTAGGAAAAAGATGAAGTATTGAAAGAGATCTCACAAAACCTAAAATGCACTTCAAACCAAACTCTCAATTTTGACCCCTCTTACCTCAACTGTATCTCATGTCGCCTTTTTTTGTCTGAAGCTAATGTCTCCTAGGAAATTTTAGCAGAAACATCTGTGATAACGTTGATTCTTAAATGAAACACAAATGAGACTCTCATGAACCATCAAAGTTCAGCCTATGAGCAGTGAGTGGGCTTTCCTTATCATACCATTTTCTAAGGCCGCTTACTCCTGAACAGGGACGCATTGGAGCTGCAGTCTATCCCAGAAAGCATTGGGCCAGAGGCAGGAACAAAATTTTAAACTTACAAAAGCATAAAGGCATAAGATACAGTGAGGAAAGAGAAATGAAGGTGGCAACAAACTTTCATGAAGATAATAAAAGATTAAGTATAAAAATGACATTTTTGAGGGAATGTAGAATGTGAATAGATGATGTAGATCAATAGTATTTTACTAGAATTCAGTGCTGTTGCTGATGAAATACAAAGACATCATGTAATAATTCTGACTATCCATTAAAAATGGAAATAAAAAACTTGCGAATCAGCTATTCATATTTACTAATGGTAAAAAATAACCTTTAGACCAGTGGCCTTCTGGCTGAGCTGTTGGATTGTAAATCTTTTGTTTGAGATTTCAATTTCCCTCCAACCATCACTTAATCTTTGTGAAATATTAAATATTGTAACCACTAGGGGGGCATCACTGAGCCCCAAACCCCATTCAAAGCAATACCCAACACAATTCCAGGTTCAAATAAAGGTTTTTACCTGACAAAATCACACTTTTCATAAGAACACCAGTACTAATACACTATTCACAATCCTCCTTCCTTCCTCCAAGAGAGAATTGTCCACTGCCTCCCGACTCTGACTCGATTTAAGTGAGGCAGCGGGCTTTCCTTTAAAGTCAATCAGGGACCTTCTTTTGGTTTCCTGTCAAAGTCCTCTGAAGCACATCCAGGTCATGCAGAAACCAGGGCAGTCCACCCCAGCAGCGCCCTCTGACAAGGCTGTGTCTCTGGACTCCAACTCCCATGCCACACTGTGGGCGTCCTGATCAGGTTTAGATGTGAGGGACACTGCCACTTGACATAACTGCTCCCAGTGAGCCCATTCGCTCGATCCTCCAATTATGGCTTCCTGGCTGGGCATGAATTGTTTGCTTTATTCAGGCCAGTATGCCTGATCATCCTTCCTGGAACCTACAATATGTTCAAGTCTTTGTGCAGTTAATTTATACATTTGTAATTTATAAGTTGCTTTGCATAATATCCTGAAAAGGATAGTGAAGACAGCAGAGAACATTATTGGGGAGCCTCATTCTTCACTAAAAGATACATTTTACAAACGCAGTGTCCGCAAGGCCTGCAGCATTGTGCAGGACCCCTAAAACCCCTCACATGGACTTTTCACACTTCTGCCATCCAAGAGAAGATACTGCAGCATCAGAGCCAGATCTGCCAGGCTGCAGGAGAGTTTTTACCCCCAAGCTGTCAGACTCCTTAACACCAGGCTGCCCCCTGAGATCTTCCACACAGCCTCGACCACCTCTAAGAACAGAACTTTTATACATGACGAGTTTAAAAGCAAAGATGAGTGTACATGTAGAAATCTTGATATCCTTCTGCTGTGAAACATTCTGACCTGTTATTCATTGTTTACACGTCTTAAACAACTATTATCATACACTCATAATTTCTGTATTATCTATATCTATTATTTATTATTTATGTTACATATTTATCGACTATATTTATGAATCTAGATTGCATAATTGGTGGCACGGTGGCGCAGTGGTAGCGTTGCTGCCTCGCAGTTAGGAGACCCGGGTTCGCTTCCCGGGTCCTCCCTGCGTGGAGTTTGCATGTTCTCCCGTGTCTGCGTGGGTTTCCTCCGGGCGCTCCGGTTTCCTCCCACAGTCCAAAGACATGTCGGTTAGGTGGATTGGCGATTCTGGTGTGTTTGTTTGTGTGTGTCCTGTGGTGGGTTGGCACCCTGCCCAGGATTGGTTCCTGTGTTGGCTGGGATTGGCTCCAGCAGACCCCCGTGACCCTGTCTTTGGATCCAACGAGTTGGGAAATGAATGGATGGATTGCATAATACCATACATTGCATCAATCTTGTCTCTGCACAGTGTCTTGTTTGTGTTTTTATTTAAATTAAAATTTTAAATTTAATTCTATTTTTAATGTAATTTTTATTTTTTATTTGCACTTCATGTTGTTACACTGTGGACCATGAGCTTCGCCATTGTGTCTATCTATATACTTGTATATGGTTGAGATGACAATGAAAGTTGCTTTGATTTTGACTTTAATAGTATCACATACAGTAAACGATTACATGTAAAATTAGGAAGTGTAATAATAAATAACTTTAGGTGGTGTATTTCCATTTCGGAAGTAAAAGCTGATTCCAGATTTTGAATACCCAGTAGTGACAAAGCCTCCTTTTACCAGTTTCTTAGGGTCAAGCTTGACTTTAGCAAATCAAGTTTCTGAAGTGACAGCAAGTTGAAGTTTTAATAAACCCAGTCCTATCACATTTCACCATCAAAGAAGCTTCACTTTTCTTTACCAATTTATAAGGTTTGGAAAGATTGGGTTTTCTGTGCATGAGGAAACCCCTGACTTTCATAGAAATATGGATGTGCTTCCATACTACAGTCAGTTGGACAGTTCGCTCTCCATAGGTTTGAGGAAGGTCTTCCTAGCCTAATCAAGTGCACACTGCCCACTATGGTATTTGTCTGGAGCAAACACACCTCTTTCACTGCTGCTCTTTGAAAAGCAAACTAGTGAGCAGCATTAACACACAATACTTGTGATTTCTTTGTGGCTGGAGGTGGGTGCTGGCCAGGATCTTACACCCTTGGTTAGTCGCTGACAAGAGTCGTGTTAATCCTTCCTTTTAATCATCAACAGTCCTCACAACACGGGGAAGTGTAGATAATAAATACTGGCATAAAGTCTGTAAATTTACACTATTTGAAATTTTAGCTTTAGCCACCTGGCCTAAAGTATATGTGACAATAGGTATCATGGGTGGTGGTATAATGGCTCTCTCTAAGATTTGATGCCTTAAAGAGGCAGAGGAATTTTCATGGTTCAGAGGAAGTCCTCAATGATACTACTAGGAGTCTTTTACTCCTATTAGGATCATCAAAAGCGATAAAGGTGTAGGACTCAGACTGAGCAAAATCAAAATTCCCTAACAGTAGACCTGGCATATGCGTCAAATTGCCACAAACAACTGTTAAGGAAAAAGCCAGGTGGCTTGGCTTTGAAAGCAATAACTTAATGTTCCTGGATTGTTGGCAGCTCACTGCAGCTGTGTCCACTCTCCATTGTCTCAGATCATTTCTGTACCATAAAATTAGGACAAAAACAGTGCTGGGATAACAGACAAGACCCCAGTTAGAGGAGGTCTAAACCAGAGATCTTCTTTAAGTCCTTACCTCTCTGATCTGGTTATGGATGTGTTGAATTATGGTATAAAAGACCTGATGACCTTGTGTTGTGTAGCACCAGAAAAGAGGAGGTGGGGGGGAAGTTGGAAAAATGGTGAAGGGCTTTGGAAGATACGTAGGAAGAAGAAACAATATCTGAGATTTAATGATGGCTAGAATTCAGAAGTTAGCCTGGTGGGAGAACTATTGAAACGAGTGGATAAATTTAAATATCTATGGTCAGTAGTAGCCCAAGATGGAAAATTAGATGCAGAGATAGCCCATAGAGTGCAGTGTGGATGGAACAACTGGAAGAAGTTATCAGGACTATTATGTGATCAAAGACTTAAGGTGAAGTTTAAAAGTAAGGTTTATAAGACAGTGGTAAGACCAGTTATGGAGCTGAGACATGGACAGTGAAGGGAGCGCAGGAGAAGAAGTTAGATGTGGCAAAAAGGAGAATGTTGAGATGAATGTGTGGAGTTACAGAAAAGGACAGAATTAGAAATGAGACAATCAGAGATACAACTGGGAGAGACATCTAAGAAAACACAGGAAGGTAGGGTGAGGTGGTCTGGGCATGTGATGAGCAGAGACACGGAACATGTGGGCCAGAGAGTGACGGGAGTGGAAGTACAGGGGAAGAGAAAAAGAGGGAGGCCAATACAGAGGTGGACAGATAAAGTAAAAGAAGATCTGAAGGAAAAGGACTTGACTGAGCTGTTTAGAGAAGCTTGATCAAGCACATTGACCCCACATGGAAGTGGGAAATGATGAAGAGGAAGAAGATTTAATCAAGCTGTATTTTCTGAATCCACCAAGATGAGCTGTGAGCAAACTAAGCAACAGCAGAACTTTCCAAGTTAGTAACAAGTGAATTAGAATGATGAAAAAACTAAATTTTTTTTTGCAGTGAGGAATATAGTTAACACCTTAGAAATGCGTGTAATGTGAATGAGTGAAGAGTCCAAAAATAAAATACCACCAAGTTATCATTAATTTTGTGAAGATGGTCACTTGAATGAGGTGATACAACACACATCAAAACTTAAAATGAGTTAAATTCTTCTGTTGTCTCAAGAATAAATGCTCCTCATTCAAAACCTAGAGGGAGGAAGAAACTGAAGTCACACAGGGACATATTGCTTATTTCATCCAAGTATTTTGTTAATTAACTGGTTTAATGATCTGGTTAACTGGGGCGGTTTAACACATGAAGTATTCTAGCGCATGTACTGTCAATCAGTTGCATTTTTAAATCATTAACTCCCAAGAGTATGAGAAAACATATTTCTCAGTCGTAGAGAATAAAGAATTTACAATCCTCCCTCTCTTTACTGTCCAGTCCTTTTACTCCCTTACTGTCCGTGTATTATACTCCCAAAGCTTTCTGTTACCCCACACAAAAGTTCCCTGCAGTAGTGTAAACTACCAGACACAAGTTGTAGAACACCTCAGTTTTTGTTGAAATTGAATCAGTTGAAATGCAATGAAAGACCTAAAATGATGAAAAGGTAAGCAGTAAACTGACAGTTTAAAGTTAAGGTTAGCATAAACTGAAAAAAGAAACTTTCAGAATATTACAAATGGGCCTTCTTTAGAGAAATGCTAACAAGTTGAAACCTACAGATGTTCTGCAGCAATTAAAGTAAATGAAGTCTTACAAGTTGAAGCAAACAATTTGCTCATGTGCCCCAATATCTGCTGATTACTTAAAAACCCTCAATCTGTTTTAAAGCAGAGTTGGAAAAGACTATTGTGCTACTACTATAGATGTTCTCCTAAAATTTCTTAGAAGACCTACCTTCAGAGAAAAAGGAAGACGTGAGACTCAACTGACGTAAAAGAAGTTAAAATTGAGAATTTGGTTTGAAGAGCATGCTAGGTTTTGTGAGATCTCTTTCTAGACTTCATATTTTCCTTATTATTGGACTGTCTTTATCCAAGGTGGCTTATAACATGTGATACGATCAGTTCCATTTCTTTTATTTTTCCACTTGGAGCACAAGCAGAGGAAGTGACTTGCTTGTGGTCACACGCTGTTGTCAACAGTGGGATTTGAACCCACAACCTCAGGGTTTCAGATTCCAAAGTTTTAACCACTGTCTGCCTTTTCTTCTAGCATGAGTATGATCAAACTGGGGCACAGCAATGTAAATGAGAGCAACTCTTAGTATTATTCAGAAGCAAGGACTTTGTAATCATAATCACAGTAAAGTTTTTATTACCACAAACTACTGTCCATACATTTCACCAGATATTACTAAGCATGCAATTCAATTAGTTTCAAATTTCAAAAAAAAAAAAAAATGTCAAGACCTTATTTGGAAAATCTGAGCCCACTGTGTGAGTTTGCTGAAATTCAAGAAGAGACACTTGTGAGAATTCCAGGGTATTTCTTCTCAGTGTTACAGGCCTGAAATGCCAGAATGGATGTATATTAACAAATGAAATAAAGTGGACCAGGCAAAACATAAAATATCTTGGGTTCATACTGTCTGCAATGAAATAAAATTCAAAGTACATTTAAGAATCAGTACTTTTTTTTAGTTTTTCTATTTTATTTTTTGGCATTTTCCATGGGGGTCTACCCCTGCAGTATCAGGTTTCAAACAGGAGTCAACCCGAAGGAGGATTCCAGTACATTAGGGAACATATTAACAATGCCAATTAAAAATGAACAATTAACCTAACACATTCATAAAGACTGAATATTCCAACTCCACACATACAGTGCTATGATTTGAGGCTAACTCTCTGAGCTGTCTAACTCTTTTTTAATCGTCTGGATCCTCCTTCTACTAGTGAACCTTCTTGGGTCTTTGGACACAATGTGCCTTTGACACAAATCTGTTAGAAATCCACTGCTGGGCCAAATATTTCTGGGGTTTCATTTCTTTGGCTGCAGGGCCAGAAGACTGGAACACTCCATGCTGGTGTATAGTACTAGTACACCTGTTCACTCCCAAGAGTTCTTAAAAGGTCAGATCTTTATGTTTTTTTTTTAAATGGCAGCACACATATCGGTCCATTTCTAACGAAGACATTGTGTCATATATTGTCCAAAACTTTTCTTGTTTCTTGCCAGACCTCTGTTGGCTGCTGTCTCTACTCTAAAGAGGTAATTTGGTCTGTCATTTGCTAGCAGTCAGGAGGACTTGCAAATTTTTTTGATGGCCCTCTCATCTCATTTTAATTAGGACGTGAAGGACTGCTTTCATCTATGTGTCTTGTGCCCACTAGCCTCCAAGAAGTCTGCCTGGTCTGTCACTCTCTCTCTTTTTCTTGTATTGGTGCCCACTGCACTTCTCTGGTATCATAAGTGACAGGATATATAACGTGTGTTCTGTCTTCTCACTCTGCCATGTACAGGACCCAGACTTGCGTTATCGTGATAGGCTGTCTCCTCATTTAAGGGTGCTTCCAATTTTGGACCCAATGTTGCCAGGACATGGGCAGCACAGTGGCACATTGGGTAGCGCTGCTGCCTTGCAGTAAGGAGACCCGGGTTCACTTCTCCGGTCCTCCCTGTGTGGGGTTTGCATGTTCTCCCTGTGTCTGTGTGGGTTTCCTCCCACAGTCCAAAGACATGCAGGTTAGGTGCATTGGCGATTCTAAATTGTCCCGTGTGTGTGCCCTGCTGTGGGCTTGCTCCTTGCCCAGGGTTTGTTTCCTGCGCTGTGTTGGCTGGGATTGGCTCCAGCAGACCCCTTTAACCCTGTAGTTAGGATATAACAGAATGGATGTTGCCAAGACAGTCATTGCCCATGTGACACTGACCTGGGTATAAAAATAGATAAGTGAATAGTTCAGTGATTACATATCATTACACTACTGCATCAATTATCTTTTTTATTTAGCTTGTAATATCACTGGTTAATGATATTGTTATGTCTGCAGAGCAGGCAAGATTTGGAGTAACCAAGAGAAGAACATGAGATCAGAAACAGGGCAAAATTGGGGGAAGGAAGAAAACTGCATTGTCAGACACGAAAAGTATGAAGTCTAGAGAGCTGGAAACGAGTACTAATGCCTTTTTTCCTCTTCCCACAGACCTACAGAAGACTAATATCACTTTCCATTTCATTCTGAAGAAAACAAATTTCCTACCTGGTTTCTGTCCTCCAACAATATAGTCACTTCCGTCCATCTTCCGATGAAGTCACTTCCATCCATCCTCGATGACGTCACTTCCGTCCATCCCTGATGATGTCACTTTCACTTCCTTTTCCAGTCTTCACATCATACCCACCAGCCATTTTGTCTGTCCTATTTCCTGTCTAGTCATTCTATAAACGATCATCTGTGTAATCCTGGTTGTCAACTGTATTTTATTTTACAACTGATCTTAATATCCACGGTTGGAGATTATACAAGGAAGCTTCCCCAAAACTTTATGCTTTTTTTTGTCTGGTTATTTTGTGGCAACATCAAGGCCAAAATGAAGAGCAAGAAACAAAGTCAAGGACACAAGCAAACGAAGCACAGTGATCTTCAACACGCAGTAGAATTGAACTTTTTTATTCACAGTGTGGAGTAGTGGCTCTGAGACTAGGGATCTGTGCCAGCAATCAGAAGGTTGCCGGTTCAAATGCCAGAAGTAACTCTTCTCCAATGGGTCTTTGAGCAAGGCCTTTGACCTGCACTTGCTTCATCCTGTTTATGACGTTTATCTGCATCTAGCCCTTCCAGCAGGTTCTCCAATTTGCAATGAAAATTTTGGGGTTGGTTGCAGGATTGGCACTCCAGCCACCTTATAAAACCTCACATTCTTCCAGTGTGGTGCTGAAGTGTCATCTGCTGCACTCGGGTCCCAGAGCAGGTGTTGTTTCATGTGGTGGGTGCAGCACTGTGTTGCTCCCAAACTCTCCTCTCTACCTGAGAACATTTAAAGAATGCCCCAGGAAAACATTTTATAGAGACGTGGACAAATTTGTTGGTACCCTTTCAACTCGTTGGAAAAGTGTTGTATGCCTCCTGAAAATTGATGAAATGCAAAGCAATTGTCCCCTACCTACCTGCCTGCCTTTAATATGTCATCAAGTAAAGCAAAGCAAGTGTGACAAAAGATCATGTATTGCTTATTCTACAAAGTGATTCTAACATGGCCTGGACAAATTTGTAGGTACCCCTAGAACAGATCCTAAATACCTGGCTTACAGTGATTTTTTAAACTAGCTGTTTTCATTTTTAGTATCATACACATCTGCAAATGTGCAATCAGTCACTCAGATGATTTAAATGGAGAAAAGTCGTCACTCTGCAGTTTGGTATCATTGTGTGTCTCACACTGAGCATGGACCAGTGAAAGCAAAGGAGAGAGTTGTCTGAGGAGATCTGAAAGAAAATGGCAGACAAGCATGTGAAAGGCAGAGGATGGAAGACCGCCTCCAAGCAGCTTGACTTTCCTATTACAGTTGCAAATATTATTAAGAAGTTTAAGGTCCATGGGACTGTAACCAGCCTTCCTGAACACAGCTACAAGAGGCAAATCATCCCCAGAATGGGCAGAAGGATAGTGAGAGTGGTAGATAAAAATCCAAGGAGAATTTCCAAAGAAATACAAGCAGAACTGCAAAGTCAAGGTCCATCAAAGTCTGATTTCTTTTTGAGTGACAATGGACTCAATAAAGGAAAACGCAGGAGGATTCCACTGTTGAAAGAACGCCATAAGAAAGCCAGAATAGAATTTGCCCAAATGCATATTGAAAATTCACAATGGCTTTGGGAGCAGATGAGTCAAAACTGGAGCTTTCTAACAAGTCACATCAGCTCTATGTCTACAGACAAAAAATGAAGCCATCAAAAAAAAAGGAGACCAGACCTACTGTGACACATGGTTATGGCTCCATTATGTTTTGGGACTGACTTGATCCATCTGGCAAGGGGTACGTTGAGTCTGTTCCGGAACAATGAAATCTCAAGAATATCAAGACAGTGTCAGAAAGCGCTGTCTCAGTCCATCCATCCATCCATTTTCTAACCCGCTGAATCCGATTACAGGGTCGCGGGGGTCTGCCGGAGCCAAGCCCAGCCAACACAGGGCACAAGGCAGGAACCAATCCTGGGCAGGGTGCCAACCCACCGCAGGCTGTCTCAGTCACAGGTCATAGATCCTCCAACAGGATAAGGAGACAAAACACTCAGCTAAAAGCATTCAAGAATGGCTAAGAACAAAACATCGGACAATTCATTGGGCAACTCTGAAATGGCTTTTGATGAGCCCCACTTTGAATTCTATCAAACAACTATGTGAAGAACTGAAACACGCAGTCTGGAGAAGACCCCTTTCAAACCGGACAGTTTGGAGTAGTTTGCTCAGGACGAGTTTGCCAAACTAGAAGTCTCATGTAGAGCTCCAAGAATTGCTTGTTGGCAGTGATGGCCTCTAAAGGTTGTGCATCAAAATATTAGGTTATGGTCACATCATTTTTGTCTATGTCATTTTCATTTGTATTATGTTTTGAGGGCGGCACGGTGGTGCAATGAGTAGCGCTGCTGCCTCGTAGTTAGGAGACCCGGGTTTGCTTCCTGGGTCCTCCCTGCGTGGAGTTTGCATGTTCTCCCCATGTCTGTGCAAGTTTCCTCCCACAGTCCAAAGACATGCAGGTTAGGTGGATTGGCGATTCTAAATTGGCCCTAGTTTTTGTGTGTCCTGCAGTGGGTTGGCACCATGCCCGGGATTGGTTCCTGCCTTGTGCCCTGTGTTGGCTGGGATTGGCTCCAGCAGACCTCTGTGTTCGGATTCAGCGGGTTGGAAAATGGATGGATTATTATTTGAAATATTCTGTTGAATCAAAACTCTAAGGCAAATCCTGATTTTTGTTAACTTACTTTTGTCAGTTTCAAATGATTTCAGAGTTATTTTATTTCCACGTCTGTGTCCATTCTGTCACAGTACTCAGATCATGAGCTCTGAGGACACGCCTATAACGCCATTGTATGTCCTAATCATGGGTGCCTGACAGCACAGTCAATTTGTGCATTAGGCAATATGCATCCAGTAGCACTGACGTACTTCTGGTGAAATCTCAGGAAGCTCAGTCACTTCCGTTGTCCACACTGCATTTGTGATTTTTTTTTAGTGGCGAGAATGGCCAAGAAAAGAAGTTTAAGTTTCAGCGTACAGATAGGTCTGCAACTGATATTTGTTGTGTACCTTAATGTTGAGCTTCCAGTAAGTACAACACGGAACTTAACTATCATAAATTTCCCTCCAATGCTCTAAATGGATTGTCGCTATCCAGGGAGGGAGCTTTACACTTAGCAAACCCCCCCCAGGTTTCTAGATGGCATTTTAAAAAAGAGGATTTTTGCGAGCCGGGTTTTGAGTTTGGCAGAAATTGTTGAAGAAGGGAACAGTTCCTGCTTTATTTGAGTGGAACAATTTCTCCTTTACACTTTCAAGACCACGGTTTGGGAGAAGAGAAAGTGACTAATAGAGGATGACACACCAGGTGAGGAGGAGGATGATAAAATCCTCAAGGACCACAACTACACTTTGGCTCCAGCAGCGCTTAATGAAAATGTGTCTCTCAGAGAGGAGATCCTCCAGATGAGGAAACAAATTGCAACCCTTACAATGAAGCAGATGTTGGGCATTCACTGTTTTGCTGGCTCAGACAGAGACATTCACTTTTTTACAAGGTAAAATGTCCAGCAGACTCGTTTTATTATGTATTGTAGCATTAGCACCCAACACCACAATAGATGGATTCTCTGCTCTTTATATGGCTCTTTGAGGTGACTCTCATCCTTAAAAGGACTACTTGCCTTTTGGATCACTAGTTGGAAAAAGTGTGTGCAACTGTGCAGAGTTGCCGTTTTTATAGGCAATCATTCTATTGATGATGTAAGGCCAGCTCAGTCTTTTGATGTCTCATCCCTGGCTGATATAACTTGTCCAGCACCATTGTTGTATTAAGCTTACATACATATTCATCTGTCCCTGAATAAAGTTTAACCACTAATTATTGAAATTCTGTTTTTTAAAAGAAGCCAGATGTAAACACATAAGTGTTTAACCCATTCAGATCTTACCTTCATAATGTGGATGTAGCCTGAAACATATAGTTTGAAGCCTTCTCCTTTTTAGCTCCTGGCAAATTCTGGGCATATCTTGAAGTGATCTGGTGATAAACACCATTGCTAGTCCATTTTGATATCAGCACCAGAAGTGCAGCAGCTGGCTGATGTGGAATCTGGAAGAGAGTATGCATATAGCCTATTGCTTGTAAGCGAATAATTCCTATCAGATGTGACATATTTAGAATTTATAGGATAACATTGTATGTCACTAATGCATAAATGTCCCACCGGGTGCAGTTTATATAGCATTTCTCTCAGTGTGTATGCTCATTGGTCAATGGTTTGTATCTCAGTTTGTTTTTCTACAACTTTGCTCTCCTTATTTTCTTTTGAACATTTTCATTATTGAGCCATTTGCCAAATAAAATAGGATAATGTATGCAGTGTGAGTATGCATTTTCTCACTTTTGCAATTATATTAGAGTTATGTCAAGAAAATGAATGAAATATGACCAAAATGTATTTCTTTGTCACGGAGAGAACCTTGGCGATGATCTTCAAGTGCATGATCGTGATCCCTGGACGACTTCCCAAATGTCTATCCATTTTTGTTTGTTGCTTGTAAAATTCTGGGGCTTTGTGGGCTTTTAGACAACTTGATGGTGGGCTATTTCAAGTAGCACCTAAGACCTAATATCTTAGAAGGTAAAGCTTTTAAGTTTGCTGTGGCAGTTAATAAGCGGCTGATGATATCCGTAAACATTGTCAGAGACTGTCTCACACACGGCACTTAAGAAGCCGACTCCTGATAGCACTTTGACCCTAGCAGCCCTGTAGTGACAATGAGCAGGGAACTGATGCTGTCTTGAAACACTAAAAGCCAAATCAAGAGAAATGGGGCTCAGTTAACAGCCATCATATTAGAGATTTTGGATGACAGTAACAAAAAAGAAAAAAAAAGTTATTGAATAGAGATGGGGGCAGAAAATGTGGAATGCATGAGTTTGTTTATCAAGCTTTGCTGATTATTTTCCTATTAAAGTGGCTTGTGAGTTCGAGAGCTGTTTGCACAGCTGATTCCTGTTTGGTGGACAGCAATATGACTGTTATTTGTTTTTAGAGATAGTGCGACTGTTTTGCTTGAGGTTCACATTTATTTTATCTACGCAGAAATGTAAGTGGAGCGCCAGAACAAATTTAGGACACTCCCAGCAGGAGCAGCAGTTTAAGGATAAAAGAGGACACAAATAGCCCGAGTTACCTGTGACGTAGGAACCAAACGTTTTGGCAGATCCCAAAAAGAGTGTGCATATGTCTGGGAGTAGAATAAGGGATGCAAAGCAGGCCTTGTTTTGTGGCAGGTGTGGTTATTGAGGACTAAAATTGTCCTTGTGATGTCAATGGTGGAATAACATATTAAAAAAAGGCTTTGTTGATTGTGCTTTTGGGATCTTCCCATAGGAATAAAAAATTAAAAAAGAGATCTCTTTAATAACTTTCAGGTTTCTCCTTGACAACAATGAGATCAGAAAGAAATGAAATGGAGACATCTTCTTTTGTCTCATGCTTCTTTGATTTTTCTCCTGAGGGAGAAACACCCCGATATCTTCACACATACCCCCTCTACAGTTTCAGCAGAGATCTCAGCAAAGTCACACAATGGGCTCAGATCTTCCAAACAGACTCTTGACAATTTTTGCTTTATGCACTCCCCCACCATAATCTGTCATCTATGAGGGAGGAGCGAAAGTTTTAGAATCGTCAAAAATTTCGATCTCCGGTTTTCGACAGATCTCGATATTTTAAGGTCCCCTGATACCAAAAACATTGATGATGGGTGTGTGTCTGTCTGTTTGTGTGGTCATCTGTTGGCACCCTCATTCACATTTCTTTCTGTTTGGGTGCCATTTAAGGAAAGAAAGGAAGCAATTCAGAGGAATGATGAAGAAATGCAGGGGAACAAATCTTAAAAAAGCAATTAAATTAAAATGAATTTACAAGAAGTTAATTAGCAACACAAATAGGTCACTCATTAAAAAAGGGGTTTGAATGAAAACCTGCAGCCACGGTGGTCCTCCAGGACCGGAGTTGGCAACCCCTGCTCTAGAGGAACCATCAAATAATGTAATTATGAACTCTTCTTGTCATTTGCTATCATAATTACCTATTTTATTCCCAGAAAAATCAGCATCAGAGTGGAAAATAATTATTGAAATTATATAGAATAGTTTGGGTAACTTTATTCCTAGCGCGCAAAGTCTACTGACTCTCACATCTGATTTTTTTTTGGCAATTTGAAAGTATTTGCATTGCTTGGTTAGTAATATCTGTTGGTCTGGTATTTCACAATGATTACAAAACTGTAGTCCTTGCTTCCGAATAATACTATGACTGTTTATGTTGCTGTGCTCCAGTTATTTAACACTCATTCTAGAAGAAAAGTCAGGCAGTTTGCCACAGTGGTTGAAATTCTGGGCTTCAATCCCTGAAGTTTTATGTTCAGATCCCACTACTGACACCATTGTGTGACCAAGAGCAAGTCATTTTACCTGCTTGTGTTCCAATTAGCAAAACAAAATGAAATGTAATCAACTGTATCTCAAATGTTGTAAGTCACCTGGATAAAGGCATCAGTCGAATAATTAAAAAAAATGTGAAGTTTTGAAAGAGATTAAAATATGATTAGAAAGAGATTTCACAAAATATAACACTCATCAAGAAATCTAAGAAAGTACAGGAAAGTAGATTAAAGTGGTGTGGACATATGATGAGGAGAAACAATGAACATGTAGGCCAAAGAGTGATGGGAATGGAAGTACAGGGGAATAGAAAATGAGGGAGGCCAAAGCAGAGGTGGTGGATAAAATAAAAGAAGATCTGAAGGAAAAGGGCTTGACTGGCGACGAGATGCAGGACCGAGTTCTTTGGACAAGCTTGATCAAGCACATCAACCCATGCTAAAGGAAGATCTGAAGGAGGAATTGACGTAGGAACGAACTTTATGGAGAAGGTCAAGTACATCAACCTCACATAAAAGTTGGAAAAGATGAAGAAGATAAGTACACCTTTATCCAAGGTTACGTACAACATTTGAGATACACTTGTTTCCATTTCTCTTGTTTCTCCAATTGGATCACAGGCAGGTGAAGTGACTTGCTCATGATCACACAGCATCAGCAATCAGGATTGAAGTGCAAAGCCTTAACCAAAACAACATACTGCCTGCTGTTGATAAATGTATATTCAAATTAGGTGCTACTAATTCTTCAAATCAAATTGTATAAATTATTCATACAGTACAACATATAGTGAACTCCAATAACTGTGCCTTTAAGAAGAACATAAAAGGAGAACAAAAATAATACATGACCACCATAAAAAAAAAAACTCACACTGGTTCCATTCCATCTGAACTAGTGTGGTGCTGAGGTGTCACCCATTGCATGGCTGCACTCGGGTCCTAATCTGGGATCCTGTGCTGGTTTGTCATGTGGTGGGTGCAGCAATGCACTGTATCAGCACCTGCTCCTAACCTCTCACTCCTCTCTCTTATAAATATCCAAAATCATGAATAGTAAATATGCGATAAATAGTAAATAATAACTAAATAAATAACAATGTAAGAGAGTCAACAATAAGGCATCATGTACTTCTAGACACTTTCCGCATATGGACTGTAAAAAAGCTCTTCTGAACTGGACTTTACACAGCACTAGCATTTACCTGAACGCAACACAGAGAAGAAGTCCTTGTTGGGATAATTTTCTTTGCCCTGGTCTGACAGTGCTTGGTGTAAATGTCTCGAAGTGCCCCCTCAGTGATGTGTTCAGCTGTGTTCACCACTTTTACAGTCCTACGGGGTCTGCTGCCAAACCAGCCGGTGATACTTGCTGTCACAATACATCCCATGGTGGATGTGCAGAAGTTATTTGACATCTATAACAGCAGCCTGAAATCCCTAAGGCGTTTGAGGTGATAAAGGTGTTGTCTTGCCTTCGTTAAGAAGGTGTCATTGTGTTTGTTATAAAATTTGCCGCTATGATGAGTATTATTATCATTAGTTATAAAATAAGCAGCAATTACACTGATAGAGAGTAAATTCTTGCCTATACTGTAATCAACCAAATGATCTGATTGATAGCTTTGTAAAAAATAATCATGTAAGTACTAGGGTGTTGTACCGTGTTAGCTATTATGGATGTAGTGAGAAATCAAGCAAAAGTACACCTTTTATTGGCTAACTTAAAAGATTACAATATGGAAGCTTTGAGGCAACTCAGGCCCCTTCTTCAGGCCTCTACACTATCACTATACCACCATGCACTACTTTCTGGTACTGGTTAAGTTCTGTAACCATCGATTTCACTATTTATAATCAATGAATCTATCTATCTATCTATCTATCTATCTATCTATCTATCTATCTATCTATCTATCTATCTATCTATCTATCTATTGTATAGTGCCTTTCATTATCTATCTATCTATCTATCTATCTATCTATCTATCTATCTATCTATTGTATAGTGCCTTTCATTATCTATCTATCTATCTATCTATCTATCTATCTATCTATCTATCTATCTATCTATCTATCTATCTATTATATAGTGCCTTTCATTATCTATCAATCTATCTATCTATCATCAATGGAGGGAATTGAACAAGTCCAAATGAAATGTTATGGTGCAAACCAGGTGACCTCATTCTTTTCATTTGACTATCTACTGATTTGCTTATTGGGCTAGGAATCTCTCAAACTATATAACATTTCTCTATTTGTTTACTTGTTAGTCTTTTACACCATAGCTGTCTTATATGCTTCCTTTCATATCTGCAGTGTCATAAAAAATTTCTGAAGTATTTCAAATAAATATTATTAAGTTGTCAAAATAACAAACATCAAATAAAACTGACTATTTGTAAATAAATACCCAATATATTATGCTTATTCAATCCATAATGTCGCACTCTAGTTTAGGCTCAGGGTTAGAAGTGTATGAA
Source organism: Polypterus senegalus (assembly GCF_016835505.1). NCBI lineage: Eukaryota > Metazoa > Chordata > Cladistia > Polypteriformes > Polypteridae > Polypterus > Polypterus senegalus. The sequence goes on along the minus strand of NC_053169.1, from coordinate 49,738,667 downwards.
GCACCAGTCACTGGGCAGGGACCTGTCCATCGCATGTTATGCTCCCACAAAGCTTCCAGTTAATTACACTTGCATTGTCTTTAAGATGTGCAAGGATAGCCAGCTAACCTGGGGAAATAAATAAATAAAGTGCAGATATTTAAAAATGAACTTAAAGAGTACATTGGGTGCAAGCACTGAATTGCCCAGTGCCAGTGGGCAGAAAGGACCACCAAGGGCATGGTGTGCTCCAGAACAGTGCCACCTGAAGGGAATTTTTAATGATGGTATCCAATTTGCCACCATCTTCTTTTCCACAACAGCTTTCAGTGTGCCCAGGGTTCGCCCAGAGATGTTGCAGGCTTTCCTGATAAGTTTGTTCAGGCCTTGAGCTTCCTTTCAGCTCAGGTTTCTTCTCCAGGCGATTGCAGCATAAAACACCACACTGGCTACTATGGACTAGTAGAATGTTTTCCAGGAGTTTGCTGCACACACCAAAAGATCTGTGTCTCCTTAACAAGTCCAGTCTGCTTTGATCCTTCTTGTACTGTGTCACTGTGTTGTCAGACGACTCCAGTTTGTTGTTCATGTGAACCCCCAGGTACTTGTAGCTTACACCACTTTCATGTCCTCCCCTTGAATGGTGACAGGTCTCAGAGACTTCTTGGCCTGTCTGAAGTCCACCAACAGCTCCTTTGTCTTGCTGATGTTGATTTGCAAGTTGTCCCTGCACCACAAGACAAAGTCCTTCACAACCTTCCTGTACTCTGACACGTCTCCATTATTAATGCAGCGTATGATGGACAGGTCATCTGAAAAATCTTGTAGATGGCAAGTGCTGGTATTGTGCTGGAAGTCTGCTGTGTATAGTGAAAACATTAAGGGAGACCGGACAGTTCCCTGAGGTGCTCCAGTATCACACACCACCGTTTCAAAACATATAGTTCCTCAGCCACGTAAACTGCTGTCTGTTGGTCAGGAAGTCCATGATCCAGGGGATTGTGGGGGCATCAAGATTCAAAGCCTTAAAGTTTTTCCCCAGTTCTTTTGGCAGAATGGTGTTAAAGGCACTGGAAAATTCAAGGGACGTGATCCTGACTGTGGTGTTTAAGACAAAAAGAGAAATGTCATACAACTGTGCTACTCTGCTTATTACGTTTATTTTTAAACAAAGTTAAACAGCACCTAATTTCTAATATGAAAAATCAATAACCCTCTTGCATTTAGAAGTTGATTACAACACCTTCAGGAGCAATAACTACAGACAGACATTCATCAGCACTGTGGACATCATTCAGTCCGCAGTGCTTCTTTTACTCACTTGTTTGTTTTTAAGTAAGAACAGGCCATTTCAGGTCCTGGCACAGTACACCACATTAATGGAATTCTGGTCTGGATCTTGCCTGGAACATTCCAAACTCTAAATTTCACTTTCTCGGGTGTTCTGATGTGGTTCTGTTTGTTTGTTTCAGGTGGTTGTCATGCTGCAAAACTTACCTGCACTTAACCTTCAGCTTCAGCTTTCAGAGATGTAGGCCATCATATTCCTGTGACACTGAGCTGAATTTAAGGTTCCTTCAGTGACTGAAGCTGCAGGAGTTCTGATGCCGCAAAGCATTGCCAAGCTGTGACAATACTACCACAATGCTCGACTGGTGGGATGAGATAATTACTGTGGAATGCATTGTTAGCACACTTAGCTTTTGTGTAGACATAGCAGTGCTCATGGTGGCCAATTTATGACTCATCTATCCACAGAACATCGTGCCACAATTTCAGAGGATCACTCTGAGGTGCTACTTTGCCTATAGATACAAGTTTTATTCAGTTTTGTACTGATGGTAAAATCATCAATCAATCAATCAATCAATCAATCAATCAATCAATCAATCAATCAATCAATCAATCAATCAATCAATCAATCAATCAATCAATCAATCTATCTATCTATCTATCTATCTATCTATCTATCTATCTATCTATCTATCTATCTATCTATCTATTATATAGTGCCTTCATATCTATCTATCTATCTATCTATCTATCTATCTATCTATCTATCTATCTATCATAATTTTGTTATTGCCAACTACACAAAGATACAGCTTTTAGCTTTATCACATCAAAAATTTTAAAGCTTGCCTTGATTAAACGTCAAATATCTCTCAGATGAAGCATATTTTGCTGTTTTGATTTATAAATTTCTTTTTTTAAAACTTGAATATATTATACAGTATAACACATTTGACAGCAGTTTTCAATGTAAGGTTTTTTCATAGCAAATGAAGAAGTAAACTAAATGTTTACCAAATGTGTGATTTTTATTTTTTGCACATTTATTTTCAGAAAATGTAAAAATGACCCTCATCTGTAAATGAGTCTGTGCTAAACTCAGAGAAGTAAGTCATTCACCCAGAGAGTAGGTGAGCACTGGGTGGGATGAAATTAAGGAAGATCAGACGCACACAAGTTTTTGACTGAAGGCATTTCTAGTTTAGAGTGATTGATGACAATGCACTGATTTCTTTTCTCATTTCGGATTATGTCTATATTTGAGCTATTTAAAGCAGAAGACAAGGAGAAGATTACTTTAACAAAAACTTTGATATTCTAGATCTGTCATTTAAAAAAGAACATCAAAGAGAAAACTGATTATTTATAGCAGTTGTAAAGGTTTATTGACGTAATGTGGATATTAATGACTGCCACTCCCTTATTACTGGATTGTTCCTTGTACCACCATAATAAAGGAAAAATGTTCTGCTCTTTCTAGATCATTTGCAGCTCTTTTTCTCGTAAATGTTACTTAGGGAGTTTTGCCTTACAGCAGTTTTTGTTTCTTAAGCTGAATTTCAGCCTCTTTACTTTGCTTTAGGGGGAGAACTGAACAGTCTCTTCTCTTCAGCGAGTCATGTTGCTTCGTCTGGTGGTGTTAATTCCTTGACACTTGCCACTGTTCCTAATTAATCTGTTGAAGTCTATAATTATAGACAAACATTCAACAAGATACTGAGTTTCTTTTTCAGCTTTTTATTTCCCAAGCATCCCTTTAAAGGGTAAGCTTTTTAATTTCTCCAGGGAATTGAAATATGCACAGCCTTTTCTAGGCTTTAGTTGGGGTTCTAATGAACTTTCCCCTGTGAAAGAAATTGTAAACCTTTGTTGGAAGATTTGTTTTGGCCTGGAAGATGGTCTAATACCTCTTGATGATTCTGTTATTTTTGCAACAGTAGCCATCTTGGCAGAAACAGTTGGAAGCAAAGCTGACTGAACACTGGGTTTAGAAGTCTGAAACTTTAGGGTGCTGCATCTATCTATCTATCTATCTATCTATCTATCTATCTATCTATCTATCTATCTATCTATCTATCTATCTATCTATCTATCTATCTATCTATCTATCTATCTATCTATCTATCTATCTATCTATCTATCTATCTATCACATGATCAGATAAGTCAACAGACAAAAAGTGTTTGTTTTAAAAGTTTTAGTAAAACAGTTCAGACACAATTAGAGAAAAAATTGATATTTAAAAAAGGAAGCATTCTGTTTCAGGCTTATAAATCTGTTTTCTTTTCACTAGGTTTGATAATACAGTCGTACTTGAGGCATGTTATGCAAGTTAGTCATGTAAGCAAGTTCAGAAAACTGCATTTCACTGTTTGCAAACATATCTATCCACTTGTCCATGCTAGCAGTACGACTATTTCCCTAACTGTCTTAATTAACGCTCTGTTCTTCAGATATAGCTCAGATAGTTCTACCTCATGTTATTATTTATTTATTTTTTTATTTACCTTTATTTAACCAGGCAAAACAGATTAAGAACATGTTTCTTATTTACAACTGTGGCCTGGAAACATGTTAACTTGCAGGGGAGTGAAAGACTACACCATATCCTAGTAACTTTAAGAATCTAATGTTCTATGGAAAGCAAGCAAACACTTTATGCATTTAACATTAAATATTTGCTTTCTAAGATTGCCTCTTGCACTGCTAATTAAAGAAAAAGAAATGATTACAGCGCCTGAGTCTTCAAGAGCAAGTCAATAAAAATGAATTCAAACAAAGTCACAAAAACAGGTCACTAATTAAGAGAAGGGTTAGAATGAAAACCTGCAGCCACTGCGGCCCTCCAGGACTGGAGCTGGGGACCCCATATTTATGGCATCTATAGACTTGTTCCAAACAATTTTTCATTGTATTGTACAGAGACAGTTAAGGTATCGTGAGTCTCACATCGCTATTGGAAGGAGGCGGATTGACTTAGTCCTTAATAAAGTTTTCTCCTAAGTGCTCCCATAATGCAGGTACAGTTCTTAGAAAGCTCTCACCTCAGATGTGCAGTGTCCAGTAGGCTTTATAAAGTGTAAATTGGCGTGCCAAAGCACAGTAATGTCAGAGGCTGTAATTGTTTAGTAGTGGAAATTCATGAAGCACTTTTTTAGTCAGTGTTGTGCTATTAAAAATACAATGTGAGGAGGTGATTGAGGGAATAACTGAAACTTGTAAGGCAGCACCTTCTTTGGGAAAACGTTTGCTTCCCTTCTTTGTAATATATAAAAGGCAAGAACCTTGGATTTTACATTGATCATTCTATCGCAGAACGTTTCTAAGATTTAAATATACTGAATTGTGATGAATGAAAATGAATATTTGGGCTGTGGCTATTGTGACTTTAATGAAGCTGAGTTGTTAAAATTGTGAGTCCACCTGAAAGATTTGGTGTCCTTTCTGATACCCCCTTCAAAAGACAGCCTGGCAAATATCATGCTGGTGGCAAAGATAACAATGCAAATTAAATCAGCAGAAGTGCAGTGATGCTTATTGCGGTCTTATCAACAAACATCTCCACACATGAGCGATAACAATGGTCAACGCAGTAGCTGAAACACTTTCACAGCTCACGTCAAATAATGCTGAGACACCGAGAAAGGCAAACAGGCTCTGTGTGAAAAGTGAGCCAACAAAAGCCTGAATGCAGATGGCTGTGGGAAACTGCAGTGCGCACCTCTCAAGGCTTTATTATCCGCTGCCCTGGATGTCACCTTAGGGGACCTCTGACCTCAGGGGACGGTCACACCTTTACTTTTATTAGCATAAATTAAGCTGCATGCACATTTCTGGATTAAGTGTCATACTTTAGATTGGGACAGCGAGAAATGTTAATTCAACAAAGTAAAAAGGAAACGGAGCATGATAGTTTGCTCTTTCATGGTAGTCACACTCCAAGGGGAATTGTTCAGAAGTTTTTCAATTTCTGCCATATTCAGACGCCGTTCTGAGGCCATGACTATTTACTTTTACATGAGGATTAGGTTAGCCATATATCCATATATCATTTACATGTACTGTTTACATAGAATAGTAGTGGTATACTGGTATAATGGTATACTGTTAACATTAAAGTGCTGATGGTGTTCTTGATCTTACAGTGTCAGTTGCAGTCCATCCATCCATTATCCAACCCGCTATATCCTAACTACAGGGTCACGGGGGTCTGCTGGTGCCAATCCCAGCCAACACAGGGCGCAAGGCAGGCAACAAACCTCGGGCAGGGCGCCAGCCCACCGCAGCAGTAGTGTATTATATTATATTATATTATATTCCTATATTAAAATAGGCTTACCTGAACTCCATTTAAAGATTTTCCAACTAAAACTTTCCACTTGTGTCCTTGAGCCTGATCCAACAGGCTTTTTTAAAGATGTCTCTGATGTGCTTATTGATTATTTACTCATCATAGGTAACTAATTATTAGATTAGAAGGTCTTCCAAGATTGTCTAAAGAGATTTATCTAAAATTCTAGAAACCACAGTTTTTTAGTATTTCAGTATTTCAGTATTTCATCATTACATTCTATTCTTAAAAAGTTTCACTCAAGATTTAAAACAAATCATGGTAAAGAAACGGCCCTGGTTAAAGTAGAAAATGATTTGCAAGTTAATGTGAACAGAGGACATATATCTGTTCTTGCTCTACTAGACCTGAGCACAGCATACGTCACTAAAAACTTACGTTAGGCACACAATTGTGCGATGTATTAGTGACAGGTCACACAAAGGTATAAGTTGGGATGCCAACCAGTTGTCATCCCGTTTAATCAACTGAAATGCCCAACAAAAAGAACTCCTCCTGGCGCTATCCTTCTTTCCCTTAGGCACAATGCAATCAAAAATGATTCAGCTATAGCTTCAGAATTTAGGGTCTGTCACAGGAGCTCCGTCTGGCAGGTCTCTCTGGTCACAAAAGATGCCTCCTTGTAGCTGGTGGGGCTAAGTGACATCACTGGGAGTTTGCTCAGAAGGAGAAATAAATGTTAGTGACAGCGCCCCCTCTCATCCCAATCAGGTTATTACACAGCTCGATCGAGCCTTTGAGGAGAAAGTCTGACGCATATGCGTGACACTGTTAATAAAAGTTCTTATCAATTGTTCTGTGTTACATGTAAATCTAGACAATATCCATCTTTAAATTTGGCCATCTTGCTTTCTCTGCTGTACGTTTGCAGGTAGCCGGTACTAATGGGTGCAATACAGGATCCATCTCTGATTGGGACAGCTGCTCATTGCACTATATCACGTAGTAATGTATATAGTTAGATATTTCTCATTAAAAACTAACCTAACACCTCATTTTAGTTATACTCTGCCAAAATCAGCAAAAAGTGTCTTCCTTTTAGTATATTACAGCTTATATAGGAATTGACTGGATAAGCAAGATTGCTTCAAACTTCTTCTGATGTGCTTTTCCACATAAATGACTGGGAGCCCACACACTATTTTATGTGCTTTTCACTCATCATTACATTTCTCGACTAGTTGGATATAATTCAGGGCCTCTAAGATGCTACAATCTTAAGCCTTAAGTTTAGGGAACAGCAATTTTTTTAAAAAAGCTCCTTCCACAACATATCTACAGTGGGTTTATTTACAATCCCAAGTTAATTTAACCTGCACATATTTATGCAGTGCTTGGAGGAAAACCTGAAGATACAAATAAAAACCCAGTCAGACACAGGAGAACCCTACAGCTCAGGAGCTGAGGCTGGTTTGTACTTCTGCATCGAGCATTGAGGAAGCGACCATCCGCCTACACCATAGCTACACCACAGGCCACATGGGCTACAGTGCAGGCAGGCTGACACACACCTCCTCAAAAAATGTGGTTACACAGATCGTCGACACGACCCCTACGCAGACCCCTGCGACTCTGAATAGCAAGAGGAGTGGATGATCCTAGAGGACTAAATGGGCCTGCATTTTAATCATTCAATCTCTTTACTTGAGTGCCACAAACACTGCCAGTAAGTCTCGGCATGTGACACCGCACAGAAGTACAAACTGCTTTTGTGCAGGATCGACAAAGAAGGATAAATCAGCCTTTCTGAGGCAGCAGCACTAACCGCTATGACACCTATATAAATATATATATGCATTTGCCCATGACCCTGAATTGGACTATGATAATACAACTAATAATAATAATGTAGCTGTGCTTGGTCTTTGTTAGTGCTGACCTAATCATTTTCTGCTAGTTTCATTGCTCTTTTACAGTAGCTCACTAATGTCATCCCCAGTTGAAGCAACTTGTTGGTGACATTACCTAGCCCACCCTTTGAGTGGTCACCTGCCTCAGTTACCATTTTCACTTTCTTGCAGCACTGCACAAGCTTTTTGAAACAGCATGATGGTCTTCTCCTTCAATATGGTCATGGCAGTTTGTGACATAAGCCTTCAATGAGTGTTTTCTTGGAGCTGTGGGCAGGAGATGAAACGGTCAGTGAAAGCACACCCTGATGTCCTGGCCTGGTACTGCTTACCTCTGATGAGCCCGGAAGGTGACCTTCCAACTATCTATCTATCTATCTATCTATCTATCTATCTATCTATCTATCTATCTATCTATCTATCTATCTATCTATCTATCTATCTATCTATCTATCTATCTATCTATCTATCTATCTATCTACCTCTGTAAGTGAGTAATTTACTCTTCTCACCCATAATCCAGCATGTGAAGGCATCTCAATCTACTGCATTATATCTTACACCAGTAACGCCACACTGCACGATAACGTGCAGTGAATACACTTGACTTGAGCATTCCTAGTTTTCATGCTCTTCTTTTTGTACGTTTAGGGTTTGTTTGCTCAGAGGTTGATACGTTTGCTGCTTCCTGAGTAGCTCTTCTTTTTTCCATCCAAGCGGCCTACTTCTTGTTTTCTTTTGTTGACATATTTTCACTTTAAAACTGATTATATCAGTGTTTGTGTTACAATTACTTAGGTCTTCAATCTTCCTTAAGAATGATTTAAGATATGAAGAGAGTAGGGGAAGTGATAGAAAAGGTGGTAGGGAATGAGAACGGCGCCCGTACGCATGCGCTGCACAGCTGCCCTGCTGGCTACTGCCGAGAGTTGATTTTACAGTAAAATAAAATAAAAATAAAAAGATGAATAACCTTGGAGGTCAATCATCACCCCGAAAGCAGACAGTAGACGTCACATAGTATATGTGTATCATATTTCAGGTCAATAGGTCAAACGGTTTGCGAGCTACAGGTGATTTCAAATCCTGGACAGACAAAAGGACAGCCATTGTAGCGTATTATATAAGAAGATATGTGAGTGTCATGATGGATGAACAGGTATCCTGGCTGGGATAGAGGATAGTTTCTTGCCTGGCTAGGAGGCCATAATGGAAAGATGGCAGAAGTGGAGACATAACCCAGACAAAATGCATAATGGGAGGACTGGGAAAACATGGATGTTGGAGGCAGTTCATTCCTCCCACACAATAAGTGTCAGTGTTCCTCCAGGCTGTTCCCAGTTAGGACTCAGTTGCTTGGGATTTGGAGTGCAGAAGAGCAGCTCTGTCAGGATCCTTGGGTGGTGTAAGAGGATGCTGCTGAGAGAGGTGTGAGTATCATGGGCTGGAATATGCCAGGGTATGGATCAGGAAAAACCAGAGGCCAGGAGCAGTCCCATACATGAGGTGGCAGTGGTCCCTGCTTGGACCCCCACTGTGGTTCATGGGAAGTAGAGTCTGGAAATGTAACTATGATCTACCTAGTGCCTTTCATAGCTACCCATCTATTATATAGTACCTTTCTTATGTATCTATCTATCTATCTATCTATCTATCTATCTATCTATCTATCTATCTATCTATCTATCTATCTATCTATCTATCTATCTATCTATCTATCTATCTATCTATCTATCTATCTATCTATCTATCTATCTGTAAAACTGAATAATTGACTGTACTTACCCACAATGCGTCATGTCAAGGCATCCTAATCTATTGTATTATATCTGGCTGAGTTGGAGGGTAGTTTTCTGCCCTGGCAAGGAAGCCGTAATAGAAGGATGGCAGGAGTGGAGACATAAGCAAGTGAAAATGTCTTACAATCTTCATCCCAGAGGGGAAATAAGCCCAATGGGTGGACTGGGCAAACATGGATTTTGGAGGCAGTTCATTCCCCCCACATGATAGTGCCTTTCATATCTATCTATATGTCTGGCATAAACTGGTTAGAGACAACCTCACGAATCAGTGCCAGAAAATATTAAGACTATCACATGAAACACAGCATCACAAGGCTTGAAGCACATGGTGAAGGTGCTTTATATAAACTGATCGATTCATAGATAACCGGGTTGTTTGTGCAGGTGTTTAGTGAAAAATGAACACTGAAATATTCTGCCTTGTTTTTAAAAATAACATTTTGGTTTCCTGTGTTCCCTTTACTTTCATTTGTTGAGATTTTTTTCTCTCCTTTTTATTGCTGGTAACAAATAGGCAATGTAAGAAATGAGAATAGAATGAAATGCTAAAATAAAACCCACATTTGCTATTATTTGCAAAGAATCAGTAGACTCATCTGGTGTTGTTCATCCATGCCAAGTAACAATTTAAGATGAGTTTGAGAATCTTAAGAGGGCTTTGAGGTAAACACGCTAACCAGTACACTCCCTAGTATGGTGCAACCCTCCGCATTCAGACAAATGAACCAAGGCCTTCTGTGAGCCTGACCCCCCAAAACATGCAGATGGACGTCACACTTCTTTTTTCCAGTTGAATCACTGTGTTGTTGCCCAAATCCTGTATGATGCTCCCTTGACAGTGGTATTAATGGAATAGAACCAGCTACGTGAAGTCTGCCATGAAGAAGCCAAGAGCACAGACCCCGCTTTGTGCAACAGCTGCTTCCACAATACAAGAATGACTGCAAGTTGCAGTTCGATGAAAGCAGGAGCACTTGCAGACCACCCACTGCTGCCTTTCCGCACACTTGAACGTGAATAGCACATTTAGCGCCACTAGCCTCATCAAGGACCTGCCTGTAGCCCAAAGAATCCTTTCTACAAAACCGGTACAACACTAGGCACCCAAACGCCTGCCTGTGTTGTGTTTAATTGTACTCACCTTCAGATCCGATTAGCCCTCTGGATAAAACAGGGCAGGAGAGCAGGCTAGTGGTCCTAAATCACTCAGCACCTTCACAGAAATTGCTTTGCTGATTGATTCACAGCATTTCCTCTGCTTGAGAAATAAGGTTTATAAAGTCTGGGTAATGAACCCTTCAAAAGAGTCAAAATAATTCACGCCTTCAGAATTGTTTGTTGCATGTTAATCTTGGCAAGAACTGGTGAACACTGAGGTCTTAGGGGTAGAAATGAAAACACGCTTTACTATTCAAGCTTATAGCACAGGGCAGACAGGTCTGAATTCCACAAATACTAGAAGCACTGAGAGTATCACTCTGAATTAGTTATGGGGGTGCGTAACATAAGTTACAGATTAAGATTCTACCAAACCAGCAGAGTTCTCTTTAAGGTGAGATGACGCAGGAACTGAAATGGATAGAGCAATGCTGCAAAACCTAGTGCCACATGACACCATGAGCTAGTCTGTTATGTACATTAAATCTATAAATCTATATCTGTCTATAAATTGAAAGTGATGTCTGAAAAGTCTCTCCATCTAAGAGACAGATGGCTTTCCACCACAAACTCTATGAAATAGCAGGATGGCGTTCTCCTCCACTGTGACCATACTGCTTGTGACAGGGGCACACATCCATCTATCTATCTATCTATCTCTATCTATCTATCTATCTATCTATCTATCTATCTATCTATCTATCTATCTATCTATCTATCTATCTATCTATCTTTCTTGTTCGGTTGCAACTGGGCGACCGTCAGCTCAGCGAAAAGTCAACTCAGGTAAAGACAACCCGGTGAAAAGACAGGTCTGCGAAAGACAACATCCTTTACCAGTTAGGTAATAGGTTCAAGGAGATCTTTTAATTATACTGTGGCGAGCGGCTGGGGGCAGTACCCAGCCAGGACGCCTGGAAGGACCGAAGGAGGGCTTATGCCTCCTCTGAACCATGAGGGGGCAATCGCCCTGGTGGCTGTGGGTACCACGGGAAACGAGCATGGAAGCTCAACCCTATAGGGGCCCGTGGTCACTGCCAGGGGGCACCCGAATGCCTGGAGAGCCCTGGTCCTCAGCACTTCCACCACACCAGGGAGTGCTGGCAGAAATTCATCAGGAGGTACCTGGAGCACGTCCGGGTGAATAGATAGATAGATAGATAGATAGATAGATAGATAGATAGATAGATAGATAGATAGATAGATAGATAGATAGATACTTTATTAATCCCAAGGGGATTCGATAGCTGGAGTCAGGGGGAAGAGGACGAAGCCTGGAGGATAGGAGTGGAAGCGGTGAAGGAAAGGCATTGTTGAGTTAGGCCTGGACTTGAAGGGTGATTTGGTATGAGAGTACTGGGGTTGTGTGCACTTGTAAATATGGAAACTGTAAATAAATGTGTGTTGGTGGGTGAACCAGTAGTGTCCACCTGTCTGTGTATGGGCTATCTTCCACAATATTTAAATGACAATGTGATTTAAAATATTGAAAATAAATTTATATAATTGGCAAACAAACTTCATTCTGCAGATGGAACAAACTCTATCTTACATTATCTTCTGCAACCAAAATTGCTAATCCTTTATATAAATTGTACTGATTGTAATCATATAATAACGATATTTAGAATACAAAAGGCGACCTGCAAGTATGGCTTAGGGAAAATCTATCTATCTATCTATCTATCTATCTATCTATCTATCTATCTATCTATCTATCTATCTATCTATCTATCTATCTATCTATCTATCTATCTATCTATCTATCAATGGAATTCAGTTTTCCTTTCTAAACTTTCCTTTTTGAGTTTCATTTTTACATTCTGTTGCCTTGATTTTATATGTCATATGTAAAAATGTAAACTGAGCCTGTGTCAAGTGTGCTAAAAGATATTCCTGTTTAATTCATCAGGAGTTTATTTTTTTTACTTACAAATGCTGCTTATTTTCTATAAAACTTATGATATTAGCCAGGTAATCATCTTTTGAGCGTTATTGGGGTGTGTAGTCATTGCATCTCTTTAGCATCTGCACATCTGGCTTGTTTATCTCTACTATACTGTATTCCTATATTGGCTTAGTCGCAAAGTTTAATTTTTGCACAATATTCATTCCATGGGATGACTGAGTTGACCGAGTGCCATGTCAGCTGCTGCCTGTACTTATCATCTTGTTATTGTTCGGGTACATTGTTATGCAAATGTGCTTGCAGACAAATCAGTCACCTGCAACTGTGAGGTGGTTTCTCAGTGGCTAAATGTCACTGAACACAAAGGTTTCTGATTCCCTGGTCTGTCTGGTGCCCCATAGCCATTGTCACACTGCAACAAGCTATAATCTGATTATGTTTTAAGGCAGGCCATTTTTTTTTAATTTACATAGTCCCAAAAACTATTACAAATAATTGTATGCTCTTTAACTTTATAAGTCAGAATAGCAAAGGTTTTAGCTTTGAATTCTAAACAGGTCATCATTAGCCTAACAAAGCCACTTATAGGATGAAATGTAGGAAAAATCCCTTTTAAAGCCCCTTCAGAAGTCTGAATTCACGGCTAATTCTTCTCATTACACTTCCTTTTTTAATGACTCGGCCTGCCTGTAGACCATTCCTTCTGAGAATTGTATGCTCTTGGGTAGATAAGCACTACATGTATGAGTGGGATGGAAGGTGCTCATCCACACTAAACCAAGATCATTGGGAGATTCGAGATCTAATGAACGTTTCTGGACCCATAATTGAGGTGGCAAAGGGGCATCAGGAGACTATTCAAATCACAGCCTAGTCCCAGTCTGTGTGTAATTTGCACATTTGGTTTGTGTCTTCAGGAATGGTGTGTGCCACTTCAACTGTTGACTCTGCATTGACCTGAGAAGAGTAAACATGAATGTGCCCTGCAGGGGACTTGTGGCTGAGCCAGCGCCACCTCATGCCATGTATCTGATCCTGCTGTGATTGGCTCTAGATGCTCCGTGACCCTATAACTGAGTTTAACAGGTTTAGCTTGTCACACACGTGTGTGCTTGGGGAACAAACTAAAGGCTTATATGAGTGTAATTTACCGCCGAGACATGAGAAGGCACTGTGCAATAATGTTCTCTTTTCTCCTTCCCCTCCTGCAGAAAGGAAGATTGACACCTATCCCACTGTGACATCACTTCTGGGGTCAGACCACCTGGACCTGCCTCTTCCTCCCAGAATCTATCATCATAGGAAACAATGCCAATTTGGGCATACTGACTGATTTCAAGGATGTCTCAGTTTTGTGCGTTACCACACAATTTTATTTTTACGCCCTTTATCTTGTTCTCATGACTCCTTTACAAGCTACATGCTAGAGAGGTGAGTGGATGGATGGATGGATAGATCTAATGTAATAGCATACAGAGTCAGAGTGGTTAGCTCTGTTGCCTCACAGATTTTCGAGATGGCATTTGAATTCGTCATCATCTGTGTTGCATTTGCATGGACCTGTTATCTGGGTTTCCTCTCGGGAAAGTCTTAATAATCGCAGTAGAAATAAGGTTAGGTGAGTGCAATACTGCATCTTGCAATGGGCTAGTTTCCCATTTGGTGTGTACATGATGGTGCTAGAAAAGGCTCTGGCTCCTTGTAACCTTGAAACTAAATATATAGTTTAGAACAGGGGTCGGCAGCCTTTCAGCGGTGTTGTGCCGACCCTATGTTAAAATGTTTTTCCACGTGCCAACATAATTCTACCAATTTTGTTATATATAGTATTAAAATTGGTCCGGTTAAAATGGGCTTCAAATGTATATACTTTGGCACCCAAGAGTCTTGAAAAGTGTGAACATCAAGTTTTTGTCTTTTATGAGTCATTTTAGGGCAGTATGTTACTTAATAATAACAAGGTTTGTTTTAACGTATCATGGCCTGTGCTGAACACATGCTTTCCCTTTACAATTGAGTTGCATGCGCAAAACGTAGGTGGGGATGCGAAGCACGAAAACTGTAATTAAAGTATAATAACAAGAGGTTGGTTTTAGTGTTCCACGGCCTGAACTGAACACATGGTTTCCATTTAATATGTGAGTCACATACGCAAAACGTAGGTGAGGGGTTGAATGCGAGCGTTGTAATAAAATATATTTTTTTACTATATTTCAATTCAATCAGAGTGCCACCGAAAATCATTCTGCGTGCCACACTTTAGAAAGTTTGGAAAATGGATGATATAATCCGGAGACCTTGGTTGAATCCATGCTGAGCCACTGCCTGAACATGGAGTTTTCTCTTCCTTGTGTGTGAGAGGGTTTTTGTCTGAAAGCACCACCTTTCAGTTATACTGCGACGGTGGTTTCCTAAGCCTTTGTTATACTGAATTCCTTTCTCACCGTTTTCCGTTCCTATTCTTACACCGCCATATGCTACGGCGGGCTTCGGCTAGTTATGTTATAATATAACATATATCTTATTACTACACCCATGTTCAAATAATTGAAACAAACTCTGAAAACAGCAAAAATCAGTTTTGCTCAATTTTGTTATTATGAAAAATATTCATCTACTCACATCAGTACATGATATGTCCACCTGCACTTTCAAGAAGCACCTGGATGCCATTTGGCATGGAATCCACCAATTTTGCACAATTTTGGAGGATTTTGGGGTCTCTGTACCAAACTAGGGCCTGAATCATCTTCTCCATGGTTGTGCTGTCCATTCCAAGTTGTTACCTACAAATAGACCACACAATTTCAATAGGGTTCAGATCAGGAGTTTCCAAGCCACTCCAGTACGTTCATTTGATTAATTTTGAAACATTTCTTCAGTTGTTTTGGTGTGTGATGGGTCAAATTGTGTTGAAAAACAACAGATTACATGAAATACCCACAAATGTTATGAGGTTGCTTCAGCTATTATGGCATTGATTGCTTGCATCCAGTCAAGGGCATGGTGCACTCCCCACAATACATTGAACTGTAGAAAAATTGTTCCTGAACTGAAAAGGTTATTTCTGGATGGATCTGGTGTTTTTCAGCAAGATCTGGCCCCATGCCACACATCAAAGCAAGTGAAGACATTTTTCAATGACAATCAAATGAACATACTGGAGTGGCCTGGAAACACACCTGATCTGATCCCAACTGAAAATGTGTGGTCTATTTGTGAGCAACGACTTCATGGAATGGACTGCACAATCATGGAGAAGATGAATTAGGCCCTAATTCAGGTTTGGTACAGAGTCCTCAAAATCCTCCAAGATTGTTCAAAATTGGTGGATTCCATGCCAAATCACATCCAGATGCTTCTCAAGAGTCGAGGAGGTCATATTATGTACGGATGTGAGTATATCAATATTATTCATAATATCAAAATTGAACTGATTTTTGTTGTTCTAGAGTTTGTTTCAATAAATTTGCAAAAGGGTGTATTTTATGTAGCATAACATATACTTAAAATATATTTAAATATATCTGTGAATACTATTAACACTAGAATCCCTGAAGCCTGCGAAAAACGTCGTAATCCCAGGCTACCTTAAATTCCTTTGCACCTCTCCATTAGCGTCTTTTGTTTTGCAAATGTGTCAATCAGTACAAGAAGCAAGCAGCCTGCTATCCCATCCCCCCACCAATGGAGCTGAAGTCAGTTGCAAAATTCGCAGAGCTCTCTCTGTTTGTCTGGGTGTGAGGTACCTGGAGATGTATAGGGTAAATAATATATTGTTATTTGGAACACATGCATTTCATGGGTGTTCAGTGTCTACAATTATCTATGTAAATGTAGGATGGCTTTTACATGCGAGGCAAGAAATGTTGAACACATATCTAAAACCAAAACTTTAACAATAACAAAATTTTGACATGAAGTACATAATGTGTGAACTCAGATGAGGATGAGGGTTCTACATCAGAGAAAGGGAACAGAAGCCCTCCCCGCAAAAATCTTCCAGTCACACACAAAAAAAAACATTGCAGCTGCACTAGGCGTAAAGGCAAAAGTTGGCACCATTTGGATACAGTACCAGGTCGCGTGTCATCCTGCCATTGAATCTGCCCGACACATGTCCTTCAACGAAACAGCAGGGCCTACAGATCCCGCCAAGGTATCGTGCAAAGTTTTGTTTGCAATTAGGTTTCTTGATGGTCTTTATATGAAAAACATACGTTACTTATATAAACACCACTTCGAATGCTGTTTACCTTGATTTATTTACTTATCCTCCTACAGCATAAAGTCAGAGTAAACTGCAGAGCTTCCTGTGTTTGATCAACAAGGGCATGCTGACAAAGTACAAGTGCAATGCCACTCCTTATTTAGGAAAAGATCAGTTACGTAAAGTGTGACGGTAGCTTCCACCTGCAGCTATACACACTTCAGTACACTTTAGCGCACAATGCTGAAAAACCGAACAAACATGGTGTCTACTTTTGGCTAAAGCAATAAGGCTCTGAAGAACGTTCAGGTTTAAGGGTCGGTGCTCTATCAGGTGAGTGGGTCTCCTCCCACATGAGATACCTCCTTTCAGGAGTGTCCTGCTCTTGTAGTCCTTGCACCATAAGATTCAGAGGAAATTGCCATCATTAAGAACATGGTGAGTGACAGCGCTCCTTTGTGTCCCAGGGTGGTTTTGCGTACCCACTGAAGTGCATGCATGACTGTGTGTATATATACTGTGGCCTAGTGTCTAACACACTACACTTCAAAAGCAAAAGCTCCAGGTTCATTTCCCACACCTAACCCACATTGTGACCTTGAGCAAGTCACTTTACCTGCCTGTACTCCAACTGCGTAAAAAAAAAAAGGTGAACAGTTATATTTTTCTGTACTAATAAAGTGCCTTGGGATAGTGTTCCTCATTGAAGCATACTGTATACAGTAAAGTGAAGGCTGTTTGTTAAGGGTTTACTGTACCTACCTGACAAGTAGTTGACACGGGCAGCAGAATTGCAAGAAAACATTGTGCTGAGTGAGGAGCTCAAGGAGGCTTATCCAGTGCCAAAGAATGAATTCCTTCGTGGTAAGTGTGACATCAGAGTTTTTTTTGAAAGACAAAAATAGAAAAAAATGCAGTCTGCACTTCTTTTTTGCTTTTTGGCTAATGGTGCTTTGGTGTGATGGCGCTCTGTTCTATTAAGCAGATAAATGGAGGCAAATGGCTCATCAGTAATGGTAGCTGGCAGGTAACAAGAATTGTGAAGGGACTGATCAGCTGTATATGTAAAGGGTACAGCTGGCTTGCAGGACTAGCTAGGAGTCAAAGATTGACTTTATGAGGACAATTGCTCTGCATGTTGGGACACCCTGTGTAGTGGGGAAAAATGGCACCAAAATGTCACAAAACACAAGTTATCTCTCCATCCTCTCTCTCTCTCTCTCTCTCACCACAGCACTGCTGTCCTCCAGCTGAGTGTTGCCTTCCTTCCTCACAGCTTCAACTTGCCTTTGTATTGAGGACGCAGGAGTACTACCGGCGCCAGGGCTTCACCTGTTGGAAGCACTTCTGGGTTGTATGGAAATCCCAAATAGTAGGGAGTGTAACTCTCTGCAGTGCCCTCTTGCAGCACCCCCAGACCCCAAAAGGGCTGCATTACAAGACTATAGTTGCTGGCATACCTTGCTGGTGTCTGAATGGGCACCGATATCCATACTAACTGTCATCTAACATCCTGGGGGGTTAAACGGCCCCCCAGAGACGGTCCTTTCCTGTCCTTCCTTTTGATCTTGGCCAGGAAAGGTCTTGTAAGTATAACCGGTCGGGATGCCTATCCATCCACCTGGGGCCTTCAGTTCGGGTAAGGATTCTTACCTTCTGTTAGCCAAGATGCCCACCCATCTCATACTATAATTATTATTTATAGATCTAACACTCCACGCTGGATTAACCTGCACCTTTTGATCGGGCACAGGTGAAGTCCAGTAGGTGTTTCCTGGACAGGTGTACACCTCACCATTGGCAACACGCAGCGCAGTCCTGCTGTAGCGAAATTAAAAAATCGCCACGGAAGAACATACCCACACTTAATCTGTTTAATAAAGTAGGTGCCTTTAATTTACTAAGAGGAAGTCGCCATTACAGTATTCTTGGAACTTTTTTTCTGTAGTATGGTATTGGCTGTCAAGCGCGTTACCACAGATGTTTGCTTGATATTTCTGGATATTTATTACACTTTTTGTTGACTCTTCTTTTTTTATTTCCTCACAGTTTGCTGAACCAAGAGTCAGATGTTTAGGGTTGAGTGTTTATGGGTTTGATGTGCTAGGATGGGGGCACTGTAGTACATCATTGATTGATCTGGCGGTCTGGGCGATGTCACTTCCTGTAACTAGCTGAAAGAGGTACAGTGACCGCCTGGTCCTTAGATTCACTCAGGCTTCAGCTTGTGGATTGGACGTTTCTGCTCTCTTGTAAGATTTTTATATTATTGGCTAAAAGTAGATTTCTAATAGATTTCGTTGCCTATAATGGGAGTTTAGCGTCTTGCCTGACATTTTCTTCCTGGTTTTGAAAAAACCTCTGCAGACAGTAGGGGGTGCTGCAGCCTCCCACACCTCAGACACCACCATAGAGACACAAGTCCTAGGCTCAAATAAGTCATTTATTACCCACAATAATCCTTACAATGGTCGTCCAACATGCGCAATACCTCTCTTCGTCTTTTCCTCTCTTGCACACCTCCAGGTAAACGTTGCCCTCCTTCCACCCAACTCGTCTGGATGTGGCAGGGTGGTTCCTTTTATCTTGGACTTGGGCATATTTCCAGTGCCAGGGAATAGCCCAATGGAAGCACTTCCAGGTCATAGTCCAAGATGGCACCCCCTGGTGGCATCCAGGGACCCCCAAAGGGCCTCTCTACAGCAGTTCAGCCCACATCATACCATGCGGTTGTCCATAGGTGTACTAGTGCTGAAGGATGCTGCCATCTAGCAGTTTGAAGTAATGTATAATAATTCTGCACCCCCCCTCTTCCTCTATTACCTGGCTGAGTAATGGTCCACCTCTGATTCCTGCTGGGATGCCAGTGTACCCATTCCTCATATGGCATCTTATGCCCAGATGTTTGTGTAGGCAGGGGGCCTCCTGCCACTTTTCAGGTCTGTTTTCTTCCTCTGCCTCCCGGGCCAAGCATGGAAAGGGAGTCCAATCCGGCAGGGATGCCTGTCTTTATGCTGCTCTTAAACCCTAAGTGGCCCAGTACCGGGCTGAACAAGGGTTCAAAAATTCACATCATACAGGTGAACTACACCACACACAAGCACAAACAGTACCTCATTATTAAGCTACGGGTGTCTAATACACACTCCTAGCGTAGCTGCTGGTGCGTAAGGCAGGGTCAAGCACGAGTCAGACGCATGCCGAAGGAAATCTCTCAGTACAAAAGTTTGTTTTAAAAAGTTTAGTGAAAATTCAAAGCAAACAGTTCATATAAGAATAAAGAAAAAGGTTGCTACACACATAGAAAAAAAGGCAAAAAAAATGAAAAAAATTGACTAGCATCCCTTTATTTTTGGAATAATAAAGCTTTATTTTGGTGTTCTCCCCTCAGGTGGAATCTGCTGAAAAATGCCCCAGGGTGTAAATGCTTTTGTTGTCTTTAAATGAGAGTTTTACAAAGAGAAGCATTTTTAAAATATTAAGTAATTCCATCCTAATTTTCTGTGAGGTGTGCATTATAAGTCCTCCTATAATCTTGACCTGTTACCTTTTGGTACAGAGGTCTATTTCATTTATTTCTAGTAGGATTGACTACTGCAATATGGTGTTCACTGGCTGCTCAAATCGTTCTTTATAAAGTTTTCAGTTAATTCAAAATGCTGCTGCAAGAATTATTAGAAAAACAATGACGTACAGAGATATCACACAAGTTCTCAGGTCCTTGCTGTCACACATGTTTATTTGTGGATGACCCTCTGAGCATGTCCAAAAACAGGTAATACCACCCCGGGCAGAGAGTTGGCGCTAGTGCTAACCTTCTCCTCTACTTTTCCCTCAGATGCACAGTAAATTGATTCGGCCCGCCTGGAGTTCCACCTTGAAAGCCAACCACTGCTGGAGAGAGGCGTTCAGTTCTGACTTGACTAAGCCAATGGACGGAGCTCCGAAAACCTACAGAAACTTAGCCAGAGAGAAATGGCTTATTTATTTTGTTACTTATTAATTGTAGAGACGCTCATAGTAGCCCTTTTTGTTTATTTTCCAGGACTACATTAAAATGGGACAACAGTACTTCCTGTGGGGCCTGCAGCGTCTTATTTTGACCACTTTGCACTGGCTACCAGTTAAGTTTAGGGCAGATTTCAAATCCCCCTTTTATCATTTTAAGCTTTACACAGCCAATGTCTTGCTTACCGGTATTTATCTGAACTTATCATTATTTACAAACCAGAGTGCACATTAAGATCTCAAGATATTAGCCTGCTTATGAATCCAAGGATTAATAAAATAACAGTGGGAAGTCGAGCTTTAAGTTGCAGGGCCTGGAAGCTGTGGATTGGTCTGCCTGCTAATATAAGTGGGTCCCCTTCAGTCTCAGCTTTGGGTCAGGCAGGATCCCAATGGATCTTGTATCCATCAATATATGACAGCTCTCCCTGGTGGCCCCCACAGAACCCTACAGGGCGGGCCCATGGGACCACAACTTCCATGTTGCCATGCAGGCATCCATATTGGAGCTTGCCTGATGGTATGCTGCTGCCCTGTGTATGGGAGTGCCACCCTGCCCATAGCAGGCAGTCACCCACTGTCCTGACCTTCCAGGTTACTAAGTCCAACCAGCGTGTCCCTCCATGGTTCCTGGAACACAAGGACCGATGTAGCTGCTGTGTTCATGTCCTGGCACAGAAGGGGAATATCGCCACTCCCCTGCTGACCTTCTTTTCCTATGGCCTCCTGGCCAGGCAATGGATCCACCTTGGCAGGGACCCTGGTTGGTTCCTCACACCAACTACTTTATGCATTTGACATATGAAACAGTGTTCTAAAATTAATCGTTTTCAATAAATTTATAAGAATATCTTGCCCACACTGGTGCTTTGCATTGTAGTATATGGGACACAGAGGAAGCGCTTAAAAACTAATCAAAGCTTCCAGATGATACGAAGCTGGGTGGCTTGGCAGATAATCTGGAATCCCTTGAATCCTTGCAGAGGGACCTGGACAGAATACAGGCTTGGGCAGATTTGTAGCAAATTAAATTTAATGTAAGTAAAAGTAAAGTATTACATGTAGGAGTTAAAATGTCCGGTTTGAATACACAATAGAAGATCTGAAAATTGAAAGTACACCATATGAGAAGGATAAGGGAGTCGCAGTTGACTCTAAGCTATCGACTTCCAGACAGTGTTTAGAAGCCATTAAGAAGGCTAACAGAATGTCAGGTTATATACCTTGATGTGTGGAGTTCAGGTCCAAGGAGGTCCTGCTCAAGCTTTATAACTCACTGGTGAGGCCTCATCTGGAGTCATGTGTGCAGTTTTGGTTTCCAGACTACTATAAGGACACAGCAGTGCTAGAAAAAGTCCAGGAAGAACGACAAGGCTGATTTAGGGGTACAGGAGATTCATTATGAAGAAAGATTAAAAGAGCTGAGCCTATACAGTTTAAGTAAAAGAAGATTAACAGGAGATATGATTGAAGTGTTTAAAACTATGAAGGGAGTTAGAACAGTGGATTGAAGCTGTGACTTTAAAATCAACAACATGGGGACACAGTAGGAAACTTCTTAGTGGCAAATTTCACATAAAAATGAAGTTTTTCTTCACACAGTAAACCACAGGCACTTGGAATAGTAGGACTTTAGGGACCTTCAAACATTGACTTGATGTCATTTTGGGGGATTTTAGTGGACAGGACTGGTGGGCTTTGTTGGAATGAATGGGCTATTCCTGTCTAGATTGTTCTAATCTTCTAATAAATGCCAAGGTGTCTGTGCAGAACACTGCATATTTCTGACATGTTTTCGTTTGGGGACCAATTTATTGTTTTGATACTGTCACTAACTTAAAAAGCAACAAAATGAAACTGCCAAATCAGCACCACTGGTGACAAATTATATGTTTATATGATGAATTTATCCATGAAAAGGATAAGGATTAAAAATGATTGGTCCACGACTGCTGGTTTTAATTAAGGCTGGCATTTGACTTTTGTGTGAGGAGGCATTTCAGCAGTGGATGAGCAACTATCATTCATGAGAATAAGATTTTAACTTTCCTTACTATAAAGATAAAAACCTCCTCTGTAGAAAATTATATTGGCGTAAAAGAATAAAAAAAATGTTTTTGGTTTTCATGAAGCTTGAGTATTTGCTTCCCTGTTAATTGTTTTTATTGTCTATGTTGACATTTTAGTATTTAAAGATGTTAAAAGAGGAAAGAAAAGGCTCTTTGTGGAAAATAGGTTCAAAATGCATGGACTTATTTATAAATACAGTAATATAATGTCATTCAGTTGCAGCTTTCTATTACTCAAAGTTATTGTCTGCTTTTTTATTTATTTATTTTTTTTTCATTGTTCATTTTTATTACTATATAATTTAATATTGTTTTTTTGTATCAGTATACTGCAGCTGGATTATGTGAATTTCCCCTTGGGATTAATAAAGTATCTATCTATCTATCTATCTATCTATCTATCTATCTATCTATCTATCTATCTATCTATCTATCTATCTATCTATCTATCTATCTATCTATCTATCTATCTATCTATAAACTGGTTTCATTCTTCATTTGCCGAAATCAAGCGTATCCAATAAGCAGTAAATGAGACGACTTTAGCCCTTTAAAGTCAGATGGCCACGTCAAGTCATTTTCTATACCAGGGTCACATGTTGGAGATTATCAGCTATCACAGGGCACACATAAGGAACAAACTCTGAAGCAGGTGAACACACACACACACACACCATGGAGGGCCAATTGTTGTGTCACCAATCCTCCTAACCTGCATGTCTTTGGACTGTGGAAGAACCTGGAGGAAACCCAACCAGACACAGAGAAAATATGCAAGCTTCATGCAGGTCCCTGGTGTCCTTACTGGGAGGCAGCAGTGCTATTACTGCACCACCGCCATGCTGTCATAAAAATTGTGGTCTGAAGTACAAAATGAAGGTTCATCGTATTATGTGTCACTACATGACATCATAGCAGCCATTTTGTATTCAAATAGGACTGCAAAAAAAGTGTTTTTACAAGAGGAAAGTAAAGTTCTTTTTAAGACTAAGAGAATAAATAAACAAAATTTAAAAACTGGTGTTGTGCTGTTTCAGTTTTAACAAAAGTCGTTTTTGTTAAGGACTCCATCTTATACACAGACTATACATGTGCTTACCTTTCATGGTTTAGTCTTTCTCCCCTCTCAAATGATGAACATAAAACTATATAATAATTAATAATAATCAACTACATTTATATAGCACTTTTCTCGCCACTCAGAGCTCTTTACGTAGACTGTGGGGAACCATTACCACCACCAATGTGTAGCATTGGCAGACATTTTTGCTCTAGTACGCTCACCAGACCTTAGCTATTAGGTGGTGAGAAGGCGAGAGAAATCAACAACCAATTAAAGGCAAGGGATGATAAGGGGGCGAAATAAATGAGGTCATTGGCAATTTGGCAAGGGCATTGGATAAACCCCACTCTTTACAAGAGATCTTTAAGGACCTCAGAGAGTCAGGACCTTCATTTTATGTCTCATCCGACTAGCATCTGGTCATGCTTTGGGGACTGCTCTGTAAGATCATGATATTAAGTAACAAGGGGTGGCCAGGGAGAAAAGGACGGCATCACACAGCTTAACGGCCATGAAGTGGGCCTAAGAAATAGATGTACAGCCACGTTGGCCATGCCACTGTGAAAAAGTGACTGGTCAGGAATAAAGCAAAGTTAAGAGGCCTGCTTTATTATTATTATTATAATAATTATTATTATTATTGCTATGTGTGTGTTACAAGATATAGTCTTTTCTGTCTCTCTTTTCAGGCGCTAGGCACTCCCTTCTCCCCATCCTTTTATGTATTGGTAATTAATGGAGAGGAAATGACATGATATGCAGTCATTGTTTAACAATTGGAAGTGGCTGCTCATGCCTGGCAGTCGGAATCTGAGAGGGGCCAGTTTTCCTAGTTACCTCATGCACATATTATCTTCCTTTTCACTTCTTCCCTACTCGTGCTTTTATTCTTTATGTTCCTTCCTTCCACTTAAGCATGGCAAGCCATTGGAGAGAGCTGTCTTGAGAAGCTCTCTAAAATCTTGTGACTATAACATATGGGGACCACTAGGACAAATCAATCTCTTGTATCCCTTGATGTCCCATTTCAGATTTTACGACACAGACAGTCAGGTCAGTTGCTAGACTGCTTACCTTTCTCAATATCCAGTGATGACTCCAAATTCTGCTCCCACTATTCTCTGCTATTTCTTATTGATCTGGGCCTTCGCTGCTAAGGAAGAATGGGTGGCAAAGAGTTGTCTTGGATAAAGACACCCACAACGTGGCAAAGGATTATTTCAAAAGGAAATATCCAGAGACAAAAAGTCATACTTTCATTGTCATTGTCATACTGTTGTTGATAGAGAACTTCTGCCTGTTTTAAGTGACTAGTAAATAATGCCAATGTGCTGGCTGGCTAACCACCTGCTATCTGCTTTGGATTGTGATTTTTGTCTGTCACACGATTATTCTTAAACTAAAGGGACTAGAACCTCAATTTAGAGGTGAGGATCAGTCCTATCCACAATACACTAGGTGACAATGGTCCCAGCTTGGACACCCACTGTGGTTCATGGGAAGTAGAGTCTGGAAGTGTAACTATGATCTATCTATTACCTAGTGCCTTTCATATCTACCCATATATTATATAGTACCCTTCCTATCTATCTATCTATCTATCTATCTATCTATCTATCTATCTATCTATCTATCTATCTATCTATCTATCTATCTATCTATCTATCTATCTATCTATCTATCTATCTATCTATCTATTGTCACACACTTGCGCATGGGAGGCAGCTAAAGGGCTTGAGTAAGGGCAGTTCCAAAGCATGCTGGGATGTGGCAGAGTGCAATGACTCTTTTCCTCCCTTTCCTATAGACCATTTATGGGAGATCCCACCTGGGTCTTTTGACGTCACTTCTGGGACCGAGCCTATGGAAGAAGACTTTGCCGGCCCCTGCCCCAGTGATGTCACATCCCAACTTGAACCAATGGCTGAAGACCATGAGCCCGATCCATTGGACTCACTTCCTGTCTTCCCCTTTAAAAACCTGCACCTTTTCCCTATTCCCTCAGTTCTGTTTTGGACTTGGTTTTGTGCACATCAGTGCTGTATTTTGCTAATCATTACTTTTGCAGCCAGGATACCAGATTATACGGGTGGTTGCCCCAAAACTTTATATGACTCTGTCTCATATTTATGACACTATCTATCTATCTATTGTCGACGCTGGCCAGGACACCCACAGATGGACATCTTCAGTTCACCACACACTGTTTATTTACACTATTTACAGTCCAATTACGTGCACCACAAACCCCAGTCCTCCCTATTGCACCGATTCCCCAACGTCCAGGCCTCACAGTTCCAATGCCTTTCTCCTGGCCGCCTCCAGTCCTCTCTCTAGCTCTGTCCACTTCCACCCGACATCCACCATCGACTGAAGGGAGGCGGCCCCTTAAATAGGAACCCGGATGGGCTCCAGCTGCTTCCCGGCATTCCTCCGTAGCCACGCCCCAGTGTGGCGGAAGTGCTGGCTGCGCACCCGAAAGCCATCCGGGTGTCCCCTGTCGTCTTAACTCCAGCACTTCCTGGTGTGGCGGAAGTGCTGGGCTCCAGGGATATCCAGGCACCGGGGCGCCGCCTGGCGGTGGCCACGGGTCCCTACAGGGCTGGGCTTCTAAGCCCCTTACCCGAGGCCCCCAACATAACCAGGGTGGATGCCCCAAAATATGTTTGATTGAAATTTGGTGATGTTATACAAAAAAGAAAATTAGCTGACCCATGTTTTTTTCATTTTTTTGGTGACAAGATTTTTGCCGATATTTGTAATATTATTCTAATGCACATGTACTGTCCTGCGCTAAGAGGGAGCTTTATGCAAACTAAGTACTCTGCAGAAGTAACTGACAGGTCAAGCCAACAGCTCCACTACCCATTAGGGTAGACAGATGTCTGAAGTTGGGGATGTGTCCTGGACTGTTAAAAAGAGACATGACGTTTAATGTGCAGAGTGATGCGTAAAATGAAAGGACAAAGTTCTGAGAAGCTCAGTGAAGATTCCAATCTTAATGATTAGCAAAAGCACTATAAACCTCTATTGCTGTTGCCCGGTGCTGTGGCTGTGAGTGTGGATGTTGCTTTGCCAGAAGGAAAAAAGGAGGGAGAGAGAAGTAGAGATGGAAGTGATATCCTCCGATTGAAGACAAAACTGGGCAAAGAGCGCCACTTTAAACGTAACAGATCTTCCGCAAGCTACTCCATCATACAGTTCATTTGAATCTTTGAAAGGGAACTCACCACTCCACCCATTGAGATTCTTTACATTTACGTGCATGTCTGCTTACTTTTAATGAGGATTCTCTGCTTCTAGCTCTCCAAAATTCTTCATATACCCATTCACGTCAGTGGACTTTAAAGGGGAACAACATACAACTGACAAAAAACACACACCAAAAAAATACTTGGATGAATGATGTAAATAAAATGTCTAATAATGCTAATAATATTGTCATCTGTGGATCCTCTGGGCTCCTCTGCAGTATGAACTTCCACCCCAGGTCGAGTGGACATGCTGAGGCAAACCTTGTCCTCTATTTTTCCCTCCACAGTGCCAAGAAGACACTCATTGAGGGCAATTGACTCCAGCCCTTCTGGTTCCCCTCTGCTACAAATCCCACGTCACTCAATATGAGGCCTCACCTCAGGACAGAGCTCCTTTCATAGGCTTACCAGACAAGAGGAAAGGTTCCTAACTAAAATCCTGTTTTTTGTTTTTTTAGCACCATCAAGCAATTGCTTTTTGGGACTCTTACCTCATTAAATGAGGACAATCAGGTTGGTGCCCCAACATTTTCTCTTTGTAAACCTACAGTGCCTTCCAAAGAATATACTATAAAGTTAAGTTTCACATTATTCATACTAATTACCCTTTTCAAATCGAAAGAATACACTTTCCTGTAAAATTGTGTTTTGAAATGACAAAAGCGAAGTTACTAGGAAAAGGGGAAATTGATCTAAAGCAAGCCCTGCAGTGGGCTGGCGCCCTGCCCAGGGTTTGTTTCCTGCCTTGCGCCCTGTGTTGGCTGGGATTGGCTCCAGCAGACCCCCATGACCCTGTAGGTTGGATAACAGATGGATGGATGGATCTAAAGCAGGAATGTTTTAATGTTTTTTAATCGTGGACAATTGTGTATAAGCTCATTCAAGAGTAAGCGACTCCCGTGATCTAACGATATTATTATTACATACTATTTGACTGACGCCTTTATCCAAAGAGACTTAAACATCTGAGTTAAATTTCATTGGCTACATTTACATACATTATATTATAATAATAATAATTATACATTATAATGTTATCCATTAGTTACATGTCTTTTGTTTATTCATTTGGAGTACAGGCAGGTGAAGTGACTTGCTCAAAGTCACACAGTGTCAGTACCAGGATTTAAACCTGCAGCCTCAGGGTTTGAGGACTAAGTTCCAAAGATTTCATCACTACAATACACTCTCTACCAATAGCATTACCAACTGGTAAAAAAAAAAAAATCCAAATATTGTCTACAGTAAAATATTTAGTTACATAGTATGTCTGATACATCCAAAAAACCAATGGCACCATAAAGGAGGCCCATCGTCTTATGAAATATCCAAGGCAAAAGTAAGTAACATAGCTAATTTTCACACAGATATTACCTTTACCATGATCTGTTTTATGCAGAGAAGGACATGGATGTATAATATATTGCAGAAGCGATCGCTACCTGCTTAGCACAGTAGGTGAACACCATTGTGTGCATTTTCAGTGTTTTAAGGCAGGACTGGTTAGCAAAGATTATTTTAATTTCTTATGCCTTTTAGCAGTCTAATACAGTTGGCTGCACAAAAAAAATGAGAAGAACTGCCTGCTCTTTTGCTGCCTCTTCCTTATCAGGTTAAGTTATGTAAAATGCTGCATTTTTTCCTACTTTGGAAGTGGTAAACTACACATAATTATGTCTGCTTTTGAAAAGATGATTAGTTTTGTTTTAACTGGATGTCTGCAGTACTCCTTACTTAATTACTCATTTTGCCCTTGTGTTGCTTGGCAGACGTGCTTGCGATTAAAATCCACACTTATTTACCTTATTTTTCACAACTTAAAATCTGAAAGATTATTTTTCTGATTACCCCATTTTTGACACCCACTGCACGCCCAACTTACTTTGAAAGGGGTCTCTCTCTGAATCACCTTTCCCAAGGTTTCTTCCATTTTGTTCCCCTCAAGTGTTTTTTTTTTGGGAGTTTTTTCTTGTCTTCTTAGAGAGTCAAAACACAGGGCCTATCAAATCCCATTGCAGCAAAAATAAATTGTATTATATTGTATCCCATCTTTTCAACCTTGCTTTCGGTATTGCAACTTGTTGCACTTTTGTTCTTTTTTTTGGCAAGGAGTTGTGCTTATACAAGTATGAAATAGTGTAATTAAGAAATGAAAATGACACAGAGTGACTGGCATTCTGAATCAAAAGGGATACCACACAGCATATCAGCAGAAGGTGCGGGATACTTGGATGAATTAAAAATCTGAATGCAATTTTGTACAATCAATGATTCCTTGACTTATTACTATTTTGTTTTTATTTGCCATTGTTTATTTGTTCTATGCCAGTGTAATATTGTCCAAGTAGTAACACAGTCTGTTCTGACTCTGCGTTAACACAGACTGAGGGCTTTAAAGTAATCAACAGAAGTTGGGACACCTGTGCAAGTTGTTTGCTTCAACTTGCAAGGCTTTATTTACTTTAATTGTTACTAAACACCAGTAGGTTGTAACCTATTTGTTGTTCTCTGAAGAAGGCCCATTTGTAATATTCGGAAATTTCCTTTGTTCAGTTTTTGCTATCCTATACCTGAAATTTAAGCCTCTGGCAGTTTACCACTTAGGTCATTCATTGCATTTCAACTGATTCAATTTGAAGAAAAAATTTAAAAACTGAATTGTTCTAGAATGTTTGACTGGCAGTGCATACACACTACACAATAAATAATTAACACTAACAACAAAGTCCAACACAGTTCATCATAGCAGGAGCAGATTACAATGATTGTGTGAAATCCTTGTGAACAGCATTCAGAGAAACGTAAAATTTTGTCCTACCAGGTTCCTCTGGACAAGTGAGAATTGGTAGTGATTGGGAGCACTCCTCAGATGAAGACAAGCCCAATCAAGACAAATTCACACCAACAACAGGCACAGGACAATCACATACATCCAGACAAAACTGAAATCCAAAGTGGAGGGAGTTTATAATCCAAGAACACGTGTGATGAGTAGAAACAAAACTGACAGATAATCACAATCCCTCCGTATCTTTTTGGTTCCTATTCAAAGAGCCCGCCTGATTAATCTCCTTCCCAGCAACTCCTGCCTGCTTCGAATCTGCCTAATAACATTATACTGCCAGGGCTGCTAGGAGATTTGAAGTCGTGCTGCTACAAGTTGAGTAGTTTTTCTGAACATCCATGTAAATAGTTATATTTGTGTAAACAGAAATGTGGTGTGAGAGCACTGAAGGGGAGAAAGAATTGAAGCCAGCTGATTGTTGTCTGCATCTTCTTTCATCCCACATGCCATACAATGCAGAGGGCAAGCAGGAAACAGTTGGAAACACACCATTCTGAGTAAACATTAGAGACTGTTGTGGGTATAAAATCCCAGGAAAATAGAAATATTCAAACCAGCCATCTGGCACCAAGAATCATGGCGTGGTCGAAATCACATTTTTACCCCATATTGATGTTTGATATGAGCATTAATTGAAGCTTCTGATCAGTAGCTGTATGTTTTTGTGCATCGTTGCTGCTGCCACATGAATGGCCGATTAGGTAATTGCTTGGATAAGCGGCTGTATAGGTGTTCCTAATAACTTGAATACTTGACATCATTTTATTTATCATTTTCTAATGCAGCAGCCACCGTTTTGTATATTATTTGCTGATGATGAGCTCTTATTCGCACTCACTACCTCACTCATATCATGCCAATTTACTGCTAACTCTAATTCACCATGTGTACTTCGACTTTCGCGGATTCGCTCGATCGCGGATTTTAAATGTAAGCATATCTAAATATCACAAATATTTCACTGGTTCGTGAATTTCTGCGGACAATGGGTCTTTTAATTTATGATACATGCTTCCTCAGTTTGCCCAGTTGATTTCATACAAGGGACGCTATTGGCGGATGGCTGAGAAGCTAACCAATCAGAGCACGTATTACGTATTAAAACTCCTCAATGATATACGATATGCTTCCCACGCAGTACTTTGCACACTTCAAAGCTCTAACAGCCCGTATTGATTTTTGATTGTTTGCTTTTCTCTGCCTCTCTCACTCTGACATTCTCTGCTCCTGGCGGTGGGGGTGTGAGCAGAGCGGCTGATCCCTTCATTGCGGCCACTTTTTGTGGTGCTTCTATACTTAAAAGCCCAACAGCCCTATTGATTTTTGATTTTTTACTTTTCTCTCTCTGACATTCTCTGCTCCTGATGCTTTGAAGAGGAAGATATGTTTGCAGTCTTTTAATTGTGAGAAAGAACTGTCATCTCTGTCTTGTCATGGTGCCCAGTTTAAACTTTTGACTAAAGGGTGTTATTTCATGTCTAGAGGGCTCTAATAATGTTAAAAAACATATTTAGAAGGTTGTAAACAGGTTTTCTATGCTCTAACTGCGCAAATATTAGATTTATAAATAAAGAATCCTACTTCGTGGTAATTCATTTATCTGTCTGGAGCGGATAAACTACGATAAATGAGGGTTTACTGTATAACTGTGCGGAGAATATTTATAAACAGTGTGGGAGAGTTTCTAAGGGCTTAAAATATGTAAAAATAACCATACAAACATATGGTTTCTACTTTGCGGATTTTCACCTATCGCGGGGGGTTCTGGAACTCAACCCCCCCAATCGAGGAAGCATTACTGTATATTCATCCTCAAATTTTCTTTTTCCAACTGTACTTATGCTGAAGAGTCAGCGCACATTGTAGTAGCATTTGCTGCCTGGCAGGCCTCAGCTCTGAACAGAGGCAGCCATCCTTAAAAGTTCACACTCGTACCCCAGACCCAGCTCACTAATTCAGGGAAAATTTTGAGTTGTCAATCAATATAACATACATGTCTTTCAGGGGAAAGCCAAAATAACTTGAGAAAAAATATGCAGATATGTAGGATAATGTGCAAACGTAACCCGTAAAGGGTTGCATAAAAAACTGTTAAATATGATAGATCATACTGTAGGTGACTTGTAATCCACAGGAATATTTTCAACTTATAAGGGGTCAAAAAGTTCTCTGGATGCATTCCATAGCACACACTTTCATCATGCCAAAAACAATGCACTTGAAGAACATGTTTTTGGGTCGTGGAAAGGAAAAACGTATGAGCTACACCCAGAGTACCTGAAGTAGAGCCTGGGGCTGAGTGACGTGAGGCAGCACCCAGGCCTCCTTCCTCCTTCTCACGAAGGTAGCGACTCCTGCAAAAAAACATTGTAGTCAGAGACTTTCATGTTTATTTGTCTTTATATGCCACTAAAAAAAAACAAAAAAAAAATACAGTAAGCATGCCAGATGTATTTATGTGTGTAGAGACCTACTCACTGAGAAAACAATGGTGTGGCACCAACTTTGACAAAATACAAACTGGCCTTGAATGCAGGTAATCGGTATTTCTTTACATAGTTCCTTTGACTATGAGAACATATCTAATGCACAACAGAAAGACAAGAGTTACTTTAAGCTTAGAACCACTGCCCTCATGGCTTCAGTTAACATTAGAGCTCATTGGCACTTATATTCAGTTGTCCCAATTCCTGCTATCTGATGAAAGTTCTTGCTGGCTGGTTAGGAAAACACACACACCAAGCAGGTGGATGACGACAGGGCCTTGTTCTCACTGTATGCTGCCACTTCTCTAAACAGATTGCATTACATTATAGCTGGGATTAGACAAAGTAAATCCGATTAGAACTGTCATGAGCTCCAAGTTTTCTTGAGGGGATGGAAAATGACTGAAAATGATGCCTTCCAGCGTTGCTTGAACTCCCGAGCTTGGGCTCATTTTGTATGGGTGTATAGTTATTTGTGCACACGTGTGTGTGTGGTTCTTAACACTTGGGTGTATGCCACCCCCATGTGTCCACACGTTGGTGTGTGCAGCTTATGCAGTATGAGTGTGTATGATTCATTATATAACTGCAGGGTGATCTCTTACCATCAGACGGCTTTCATTCTCTGAAGGTTCCCAAGCCACCTTGCCAGGCAGAGGGGTGTGGCATATTAAGCAAAGCAATCTCAGGCAATTTGGAGTAAACCTGCTGTTTTGTAATCTTGTGAAACGTGCAGACAACGGCTGACCTGCTGAGTCCCGCTCCCTGCTGTTTGGCATGAAGTGTTGAGGGGCCTGTTTCAACACTTAAGTAAATGTGTTTCATTTGCATACAAAGCTCCAAATAGAGAGAGAGAAGGTAAAATAAAACATTTGGCAGGTGGCACATCTTAAGTCTTGCCTTTGATATCTTGCTGACATCACTGATCAAAATAAGCCGTCAACATAGAAGACGAAACTATCCTTTAGGGGCTGCTGGAGGAGGAGGAGGCAGTAGGACGGGAATCTTTGGGATGTTGTCTATAAAAACACAACCTGGTTTTGAAGGTAATGCGCAGACATGTTAGGTGATTCTTTATCACTCAGAATATCCCGATGACGATCTGAGAAATTGAAACAATTGTATTATGACCTAAAATTTGATTTTGATATCAAATAAATTAGGTTGATTAATTCCATGGGGGAATTTTAGATGCTGTGGCAGGCAGCTGGGGGTGGTACCCAGCCAGGACGCCCAGGAGGACCGGAGGAGGGCTTGCGCCTCCTCCAGACCACGAGGGGGTGACTGCCCTGGTTGTGTTGGGGGCCACTGGTAGAGGGCTTGGAAGCCTAACCCTGTAGGGGCCCGTGGCCACCGCCAGGGGGCTCCCCGGTGCCTGAAGAACCCTGGACCTCAGCACTTCCGCCACACCAGGAAGTGCTGGGGGGAAGAAGAGTGGGTACACCCGGAGGGCTTCCGAGTGCGCAGACGGCACTTCCGCCACACGGGGGTGTGTCTGCAGAGGACTGCCGGGAAGCAGCTGGAGCCTATCTGGGCTGCTATATAAAGGGCGCCTACCTTCATTCGGAAGCAAGAGTCAGGTGGAAGAGGACGGAGCTCAGAGAGAGGAGTGGAGGCGGCCAGAAGGAAAGCACTGGAGACTGTGAGGCCTGGACTTTGGAGGATCGGTGCTGGAGGCACTGGGTTGTGCACTGAACTTTATTGTATATACTATAAATAAACATGAGTGTGTTGGGTGCAAAACCGTTGTCCATCTGTCTGTGTCCAGGTCCCGTTCCACAATGCATATAGCAGCAGAAAAAAAAACAAGGGTACAGACTCACAGGATAGATAATGCAATCAATCAATTAATCAGTCAATTCAAATATTTCAAAATAAATTTAACGAGTACATCAGGAGGAAGCATTGAATTAGCTGTTAGCAAAAGGCAGAAAAGACTCCCAGAGGTGCTTCATAGCACACTGTGGTGGGATGAGCCCATGGACAAAAGTGTTTCTAGAGAATTGCTCCTGGACAGAATTTTTCATATTGGTTTTCCGATTTTGCCATCATTGTCTTTTTCCACAACAGCTTTCAAGGTGTCCAGGATTTGCTCTGTGATGGCTTCCCTTTTAAGTTTATTTAGACCTTGTGCTTCTTTTGAGCTCAGGTTGTTTCCCCAGGAGACCACAACATAGAACACCACACTGGCTACTATGGACTGGTAGAACATTTCCAGCAGCTTGCTGCACACATCAAAAAATCTGAATCTTCTTAGGAAGTCCACTCTGCTCTGGCCTTTATTATTCAGTGTTGTCAGACCAGTCTAGTTTGTTGTTTATTATGAACCCCCAGGTACTAGCAGCCACCATATCCCTACCCTGAATGCCCCTCAGAGGCTCCTTGTTATGCCAGAAGTCCACCACCAGCTCCTTTGTCACTGCAACATAAGACAAAGTCCTCCACAACCTTCCTGTACTCTCATTAGTCTCCATTATTAATGTAACCTATGATGGAGGAGTCATTTGAAAATTCCTGTAGATGGCAAGTGCTGGTACTTTACTGGAGGTGTGCTGTGTAGAGGGTAAACAGGAAGGGAGACAGGATAGTTCCCTGAGGTGCTTCAGTATAACACAACACTATTTCTGACACATAGTCCCCCAAGTCTCACAAACTGCTGTCAGTTGGTCAGGTAGTCCATGATCCAGGAGACTGTGGGAGCATCAAAATACAAAGCCTTGAGCTTTTTCCCCAGAATGGTGTTAAAGGCACTGGAAAAATCACAGAACATCATCCTGACAGTGGTGTCCAAGTGGGAGTATTGGTCTGTGGAGCATGTAGGTGAGAGCATCCTCCGCACCTCTATGTGTCTAAAAGGCAAACTGCAGACCATCCAGATGTTCCATGGGTCATAGCTGATTTAGGACCAGCTTCTCAAAGGTCCTCATGATGTATGAAGTCAGAACAACCGGTCTGAAGTCCTTGGCGTCACTGGAATGTCCTTTAAATGTTGTTCCTTTCACTGTTGTCCTTCAGTGTAATGTTTGTTTCATTTCACAGGCAAGCTAAAACTTTAATACTGTTAGGAAGAAGTAAATCAGCTACCTTTAGTTTAAGGAAGACCCAAGACAATGCATGGAGGATAACACCTGGACAATTCGTGATCGATTCATTCCTTCTGAACGACTCTTTTTAATGAATCATATGAGAACAAACACATCAATCCAGTAAAGCTCAACATCAGCGCGTCCTGCATGATGCTGTTAGTGTCTCTCATTTCTTGACACAGGTAAATGTTTAAAGCGAATACACAAGAACTGCCTGCATCATGAAGAACAACTCATTTGCAGTGCCTCATTTTGAATCATTATGAGTTCCACCAATCTCATTTACTTGTGATTCTGTTACTTAATGTCTTGTTTTAATTGCCACTGTAAATATGGGGTGGCTCTGTTGGCTCACAGTGAAGAGAGCAGGGTTTGCGTCCTGGGTCCTCCCTGTGTGTATTTTGCATGCTCTCCCTGTGTCTTCTTGTTTTTCCACTGGGTGCTCTGGTTGACTCCCACAGTCCAAAGACATGCAGACACTGCGATAGACCTGTACCCTGTCCTGGGTTTGTTCCTGCCTTGCACCCTCTGCTGGCTGGGATAGGCTTCTGCACCCATGAAGGACTAAGCAGGTTCTAAAATGACTGTGTGACCTGTATGGGGTGTACCTGTGCCCCAAACACCCAGACACAACCAAACCACACAGTCACGGGTTCAAGATAAGATGTTTTTAGTCAAAGAAAACACCTTTTACAGGTTTTTTTCACCTGGTAAGTCAATCACAATTCTGTTTCATTTCTTTCCTTTCCACTTTCACCTCCACTCTCCTCCAGGCAAGCCATGTCCACCACTTCCCAACTCTGACCACCGAATGAGGCAGACTGGCTGCTTTTCAACATTAACCCTGGAGTATGTTCGGTGAAAGCACTTCTGGGTCTGGTGGAACATCTCCGTAACAGGGAAGCCTGCTCCCAGCAGCTCCCCCTATCGGTGCTCAAGAAACCCCACAGGGTCCACCCAGCAAAACTACAACTCCCATACAGAACTGCAGTGGTCCAACAGTGAGCCATGCCAGAAGGACACTGTCAACCTGTGTACTAGGAGAACACAAAGCCCCCTCTCCTTCCCGTATAATGGCCTTCTGACCTTGACAGGTACCACTGACCAACCCAGTCAAGACACTCGTCCAACCACATCCTCCTTTTGTCATGGCTTCTTGGCCGGTTAAGGAACCCTCCACTGGGGCCAGAGTGCCAATCCACCTGTGTCTTCTGTGGCACCTGACTAACTTTAAATATGTTTTTATGCTTTGTGTACTTAAACTGGGCAATGTGATATGACTTTTCATGTTAAATATGTAATTATTTAGAAATGTGTACTGTTGTTGAAAAAGCTTTCCTCTGTTTTCAAAAAAGTCATTCTCGGAGACCAGATGAAAATGCTGAACAATTCTTTATTTGTAAACAGGTATGCACAAATGTCTCAGTCCATGGAGAGAGCAATCACATACTTTTATGCTTTTCTGTTACATTAGCACATCTAATATGTCACATCATCTGACTCCTAATATACATAACATTCAGAGCTACATCCAATCAACAAGTCCTACCAGTATCCTTTTGACTCTCCCATTAGTCTGTATATTGCCTTGTAAAATAGGGGTGATCTGCAGACTCTTCTGTTGATTTTAGCATCGCTTCATAGGGCTGTCTGGGCTTTCCCTTTAGTTTATTCCCCCTTTCTAGAGGGATGTTTGTTACTCATTTACTTCATTTTAACCTTAGCAATTATCTTGGTGGCTCCTATAAGATGAGCAAAAAGCCTCACATGCCTAGGCTTAAAACAACATTCGGTTAACCATTTAGTTATATTCAACGCTTATTCCTATGTTTAATTATTGTTATAACTTCATATATGTATATACTTGTATTAAATTGTAAAATGATGTCATGTATTTATTGAAAATATTGATTAAAATTCTATAGTACACACATATACTGTACATACACACATATTTCAACATACTGTATGAACTATTAAATTATATATTTGTGATGTGATTGGAGGGAACCAAGCCACCTGACTATAAATGAATCAAATAAATAATCAAAAGAATCAATTTCCTTAAATAAGTAGTTTGAAAGAATCAGATCAGTAAAACGAACTGAAATGTCTATCAATACAGTGTACCACTAAAGAATTCACAGTAAGATCCAGAATTGGATTTCCTGTGTTTGAAAAACAAAGTCATCTTAAACTCTACCATCTAGAGCAGGGCCTGGAGGGCCACAATGGCTGCAGGTTTTTATTCTAACCCTTTTTCCTAATTAGTGACCAGTTTGTGTTAATAATAACTTCTCTTGTCTTCATTTTATTTGGCTTGACATAGGCCCCTGAATTGTTTCTTTTTTCCTTAATTAGCAGCCAAACAATGATGAGACACAAAATGAACCGACACACGACCAGTTAACCATGTCCATCACACAATATCTAAAAATAAAGAAAGGTGAAGGTCTCAGTAAATGTTGATTTCCTTAAGTCACCAAAATATGTTAACAGTTCTAAGAAATAAACAAAATGAACAGTTTTGGAAATGTCTACTGGGGCAGAATGAGAGCAGCAACAAGCCACAGAATTAAAGGGTTTAATTAACAACAAGAATGGGCTTCTAATTAAAAGTTTGAAGCCCCAACTTAGCTTGTCATCTGTTGGCTTGCGTCACGTCTGATTTCTGTTTGGCTGCCATTTAATGAAGAAAAGATTAAATTCAGTGGATCCTTAAAAATAGGGCTATTAAAATGAATGGAAAAGAAGTTAATTAGCAGTGAAAACTGGTCACTGATTAGGTAAAGGATTAGAATGAAAACCTACAACCACTGCGGCTCACAGGATTGGAGTTTGACACCCCTGATCTAGAGGCTTTAATGAAGAAATGCTGAATTGTGAGCAGGTTTCAGTCTCCCAGTAAATCAAAATGGAAAATGAAAATATCAGCATCCAGCAAAGCA
Organism: Polypterus senegalus; assembly: GCF_016835505.1. Lineage (NCBI taxonomy): Eukaryota > Metazoa > Chordata > Cladistia > Polypteriformes > Polypteridae > Polypterus > Polypterus senegalus. The sequence goes on along the minus strand of NC_053169.1, from coordinate 49,700,356 downwards.
AGATGAAATACAACTGTATGGTAGAATAAGACTCATCCTTGGCACCGAACTAAATTCAAAGTAACAAGAACATGCAATCATCATCCCAGCCATGAAAGTGCCACAGTACAGCTTTATGATAAGAAATAAATCAAGTGGACAGCACAACAAGAAATCCAATAACATATCACAGTAAGCCGACATTCATAAATGTTTCGATTCCCAAGAGCAGCTGTGGACATGTATGTGCTTTGGATCCAACAATGGTTGTACTCAGTGAACATTGTAAACAACACAAAAAGAAGGGTACAGCTGATTAGTGAGATCTATGAGAAAGACAAATTAAAAAAAATGTTAATGGCAAGCTGAAAGTTGAAAAATAAAAAAAAGAACGAACATTAAGTACAAATAGAGTATTTTCAAGTTCATGGTACATAATGTCAAGTTCCACAAAGTACTATGCTATGTAGGCTGACACTATTAATATTGATGAATGAATTGCAAATAAAAAAGAGTCAACTGGGTGAACCGATACCCCAACTCGCTATGACCATGCTCCAGTAGCTTCAGCTACTGCTGCCCAATCACTAGTTCAACTATCAACTGGAGAAGCATGTTACCACAACTAAAATATCAACCATGCTCTTAGAAACTGAACAAGCACTTGAAGACCAATGAGTGGACATTGGATTGGCGACACTAAATTGGCTCTGGTTTGTGGTAGTCCTTGTGGTAGCCCAAACTGTGGCCTGCCCAATAAATAGTCCATTATTCAGGACAACATAGGCTCATCAACCTGCACATCTCGGATAATAATAATAATAATAATAATAATAATAATAATAATAATAATAATAATAATAATAATAATAATAATAATAAATGAAGAAGAAGAAGTAGTGTGCGTTTGCCCAAATATGGACGGGCACCCTATCCAGGGTTTGTTCCTGCGTTGCTAGTAGAAGCAATGTCTGATATTGATATGTGCAATCCCAAATGATGGCAACGATACTTGAGTGATGTGGGCTGAATTTGGAGATCTGGGGACTGTCACCTTCAGCACCCACAGACAGCATGAGGCCTTGTAAAGCAAGTCAAACTCAAAGTACATTTGAGTTTAGTATATTTTTTATAGCTGCCCTCGCTGAAAACAAGCTGAAAGTTCTTACACAGATGTCAACCAATTACAGAAAAAACACAAAATTATGTAACCTCTTATACAGTGCATCCAGAAAGTATTCACAGCGCATCACTTTTTACACATTTTGTTGTTATGTTACAGCCTTATTCCAAAATGGATTAAATTCATTTTTTTCCTCTGAATTCTACACACAACACCCCATAATGACAATGTGAAAAAAGTCTATTTCAGATTTTTGCAAATTTATTAAAAATAAAAAAAACTGAGAAAGCACATGTACATAAGTATTCACAGCCTTTGCCATGAAGCTCCAAATTGAGCTCAGGTGTATCCTGTTTCCCTGATCATCCTTGAGATGTTTCTGCAGCTTAATTGGAGTCCACCTGTGGTAAATTCAGTTGACTGGTCATGATTTGGAAAGGCACACACTTGTCTATATAAGGTCCCACAGTTGACAGTTCATGTCAGAACACAAACCAAGCATGAAGTCAAAGGAATTGTCTGTAGACCTCCGAGACAGTATTGTCTCGAGGCATAAATCTGGGGAAGGTTACAGAAACATTTCTGCTGCTTTGAAGGTCCCAGTGAGCACAGTGGCCTCCATCATCTGTAAGTGGAAGAAGTTCGAAACCACCAGGACTCTTCCTAGAGCAGGCCGGTCATCTAAACTGAGCGATCGGAAGAGAAGGGCCTTTGTCAGGGAGGTGACCAAGAACCCGATGGTCACTCTGTCAGCGCTCCAGAGGTCCTCTGTGGAGAGAGGAGAACCTTCCAGAAGGACAACCATCTCTGCAGCAATACACCAATCAGGCCTGTATGGTAGAGTGGCCAGACGGAAGCCACTCCTTAGTAAAAGGCACATGACAGCCCGCCTGGATTTTGCCAAAAGACACCTGAAGGACTCTCAGACCATGAGAAACAAAATTCTCTGGTCTGCTGAGACAAAGATTGAACTCTTTGGTGTAAAATGCCAGGCGTCACGTTTGGAGGAAACCAGGCACCGCTCATCACTAGGCCAATACCATCCCTACAGTGAAGCATGGTGGTGGCAGCATCATGCTGTGGGGATGTTTATCAGCGGCAGGAACTGGGAGACTAGTCAGGATAAAGGGAAAGATGACTGCAGCAATGTAGAGAGACATCCTGGATGAAAACCTGCTCCAGAGTGCTATTGACCTCAGACTGGGGCGACGGTTCATCTTTCAGCAGGACAACGACCCTAAGCACACAGCCAAGATATCAAAGGAGTGGCTTCAGGACAACTCTGTGAATGTCCTTGAGTGGCCCAGCCAGAGCCCAGACTTGAATCCGATTGAACATCTCTGGAGAGATCTTAAAATGGCTGTGCACCTACGCTTCCCATCCAACCTGATGGAGCTTGAGAGGTGCTGCAAAGAGAAAAGGACGAAACTGGCCAAGGATAGGTGTGCCAAGCTTGTGGCATCATATTCAAAAAGACTTGAGGCTGTAATTGCTGCCAAAGGTGCATCGACAAAGTATTGAGCAAAGGCTGTGAATACTTATGTACATGTGATTTCTCAGTTTTTTTATTTTTAATAAATTTACAAAAACCTCAAGTAAACTTTTTTCACATTGTCATTATGGGGTGTTGTGTGTAGAATTCTAAGGAAAAAATTAATTTAATCCATTATGGAATAAGGCTGAAACATAACAACAAAATGTGGAAAAAGTGATGCGCTGTGAATACTTTCTGGATGCGCTGTACATGCATAAGCACATACAGTATGTCTACTTACAGTAAGTAGGTAGTAATAGACAGATTCATAACCTTTGGCTAAAATGTGATGGATTTTATTTTAACTGATGATGCAACAAGTCACCAGTGGTGGAGAGGAAAAAACAAATATACTAGACCAAGGCCAGCTGGCTGCCACCCTCAATCTGGACACCCTAAAATGCAAGTCCAAAACATATCCATCCATGGAATGGTCCACATACTTAGAAATAAATATTCTGGCCATTTGATTATAAACAAATGGACATTTATCAAGAAATAGGAAGAAGCTTAAACTACACCCTTATCTTAAATGTTATATTTCAAAATAATAATAATAATAATAATAATAATAATAATAATAATAATAATAATAATAATATGCAAAGTGCCTTTTGATGCATGGCATTATTTTAAATAACCATTGATTAATTGGTTTATTCTTTATTTAACTAATGAAAGAGTAATACGGATGGATTATAAAATGTGCTCCTAATGGAGTACATCTTGAAAAATACTACTACTACTACTATTAATAATTATAATACAGGTATCTCAGCAGGCTTAGGAATACTTGGGAATTCTCCAGGAAAAGCTACAGTCTGTAGGTGGGGGCTGGAAAAGTATGAGGTGACCTTCTTGGCCTACTGTCACTGCAACCCTCACCAGATGAGATTAGATAAGACTAATACTACTACTACTACTACTAATAATAATGATAATAATAATAATGACAGATAGATAGATAGATAGATAGATAGATAGATAGATAGATAGATAGATAGATAGATAGACACACACACACTATGGTCTGAACACACACCATAATGACCAAACAGGAAGAAACATTTAAAAAGAAAGACTAGAAAACCTCTATCTTGGCTGTCACAGTATCAGTGAGGCATTATGCAGATACATTGCTGTTGGTATAATGGAGCCCCATCATGTTTCTTGACACACCACCCATCCATCCATCTATTATCCAACCTGCTATATCCTAACACAGGGTCATGGGGGTCTGTTGGAGCCAATCCCAGCCAGCACATGGTACAAGGCAGGAACAAATCCCAGGCAGGGCTCCAGCCCACCGCAGGGCACACACACACACACACACACACACCAAGCACACACTAGGGACAATTTAGGATCGCCAATGCACCTAACCAGCATGTCTTTGGACTGTGGGAGGAAACTGGAGCACCCGGAGGAAACCAATGCAGACACGGGGAGAACATGCAAACTCCATGCAGATAGGACACAGGAAGAAAACCCGGGTCTCCTTACTGCGAGTCAGCAGTACTACCACTGCACCACTGTGCCACTGTTCTTGCCACACATCTGCTGAATAATTTTGTTGGCTGAAATTCCTCCATGTTAGTTTGTCACAGAGAGGATGTGCAGCATTGTTTATAATGGCACTCGGTTTTGTTTTAATTCTCACCTTCACAACCTCCAGGGGATCCAGTATACATCCCATAACTGAGCCTGTCCTTTAGATAGATAGATAGATAGATAGATAGATAGATAGATAGATAGATAGATAGATAGATAGATAGATAGATAGATAGATAGATAGATAGATAGATACTTTATTAATCCCAATTTAAATTATCTTGTTGATTCAGAGGGCCTCTCTTGAAATGATGTGACTGGCCCAGAGCACCACAGCATAAAATATCTAACTGGCTATCACAGAGATATAGAAGATGTGAAGGATGTCACTTCCTACATTAAAGGAGACTGCGTTCTCCTAAGGAAGAAGAATCTGTTCTGCCCTTTCTCATATAGCTCTTCTGTGTTCTGAGACCAGCCCAACCTGCTATTAATGTGAACCCCAAAGTACCTGTAGGGTGAACCACCTCTTCTTGAACTGTGCACTGGACATACTGTAGATGCTCTTTGGTGTGGCCAAAGTCAATAACCAGGTCAATGGTTCTGGTGATGTTAAAATGTTTACAATTCTTTCTCCACCTGACTCCTCTCCTCTGTCTCATCCCCTATTATCAATAACACCCCATAAGTTCGGAATAATCTCAGATGTTCAACAGGTGACATGATCTGCTGTTATATTGATAGTTGAAAGTGTACAGTGTGAAGATAAAAAGAGACAGGACCATTCCTTGTGGTGGTCCAATGTTGCTCACATCTGTATCAGAAACACAGTCCTTGAGGCTAACAAACTGCGGCCTGCTGGACAGATAATCCATTTATCCAGGACACCATAGGCTGAATATGAAAGAGTGGACTATTCCAAAGCTTCAAGGCACAATGAACAGAGATAAAACTATTTTAGACTACTATCTCCATCATGCTAAATTCATAATAGAATAAATGCAAATGGCAGCTCTTTTGAACTCAGAGTTGATAACCCCAACTATATTTTTAAACCAATGCGAAGTAGCTTAACTGTTGATTATTTATTAGAAGAATGAGTAAAAAAAAATATGTCTTACAAATATTTCATTTTTGTTACATTCTATTAATTAGCTTAGAAATTCCCTTCCATCTGCTGTCAAACTAACATGCAGAAAGGGGGACATGGTGTTCAATGGATACATACACTTGAACATAGAAAGGTACGCTTTACCTCATTGTTCATAAACTTCAAATATATTAAACCGGGGGTCTTACAGGCACATGTTTGTTTCCTGATGCTCCGTGACTGCTGAATTCCCACCAGAAAAAGAGCCGACTGATAAGGAAAAAGCCTGCCTTCTGAAGCGCCTTCTCAATCATGTTCATGTAGCAGCTGCTTCAAAGGGGTTTTCGCTGTCTAAGAAATGGGGTCTGTTTTCAGCAGCTCTGTGTGTGTGCGTGTCAGATAATAAAATTTCTGCTTTAATCTGTCTGCCTTAGCACCAGTGTTCATAAAGCACTGTAGAACTGCCACTTCCCCCCAATAGAAAACATTCCTAGCAAATGGAAAACACACACAAATCTTAAAGGAAAAAAGGAACATGTCTCTGGTGCCATACGATGTGAAACATGAAAACCTCACAGTGTTGTAGGTGGGGGGCTCAGACTTAGGGGCAGAGTCATTGAAACTGACAAACTGCAGGCAGGCATATACTGGAAAAGTCACTGAACAAAAAAAAAAACAAGTCCACATTACTGCAGTCGTCTGTCATTCTGTTTGTGGTGTGAAGGCAGAATAAATGTGAGGGGTCTCTGGGCCACAAGGAATTTTAAAGGCATAATATTAGAAGTGTGCCATCAAAGAACAGCCAAAGAGTCAATGTGAGCATAGGCATGACAAAATGTGTGGTACGAGACAATTTAGGAACAGCACACTAAAACAAAACCAAAAACATAAACTGAATTCACCATTAAATTCAGCAAAAATTGTAAATTGTGAAAAGAAAAGGGATCGATGATACCATCAAATTCAAATTTAATTGTGTATATTATACACTTTACTCCTCCTGCACCTGTTGCTTCCAAGGATGGCTTCTGCTTTTGGTGTCAATGAATGAAATTAATAATTTTGAAATGCCAGGAATGGAAAAATCAGACAATGCTAGAAGGTAACAAGAATTTCATACCATAGGAAAATTTTACTTCTCAGAGGTTGATCTTTGATGGCGCATGAATCTTAAAAGAGATTCTTATTTTAGAATCAACTTTTTTACAGATGGTTCTCCTAAAATTCCTTAGGAGAAACAGCTTTAGACAAAAAGGAGACATGAGATACAACTGAGGGAAATGGAATCAAAGTTGAAAAGTGTGGTATATTTTGTGAAATCTCTTTCTAATCTTATTTTAATCTCTGTCAAGACTTCATATTTTTTATTAATTATTAGACTGATGACTTCACTCAGGTGATTTACAATATTTGAGATACAGTCCATTACATTTCATTTTGTCTTGCTAATTGGAACACAAGCAGGTGAAGTGACTTGCTCTTGGTCACACAGTGGTGTCAGTAGTGGGATCTGAACCCAAAACTTCAGGGTTTGAAGCCCAAAATCTTAACCACTACGCTAAACGGCCTGCCTTTTTGTCTCGAATGAGTGTTAACTAACTGGAGCACAGCAATATAAATTAGAACAGCTCATATTCAGAAGCAAGGACTACAGTTTTGTAATCATAGTAAAGTGTTTTATTACTACTACCCATACATTTCACCAGATATTACTAAAGCAAGGCTTTCAGATTGCAAAAAAAAAAGTCAAGACACTACTTGGAAGATCTGAGCCCACTTTGCTGAGATCTCTTCTGACACTGAAAAGGGGACACGTGTGAGGAGAAAAATCTAAGAAGCATGAGACAAAAGAACATGTCTCCATTTCATTTCTTTCTGATCTCATTGTAATCAACGAGAAACTAGAAAGATATTAAGATCTCTTTTTTGATTTTTCATTCAAATGGAAGCTTATTAAGACATGATCTATTTCTTATCATTAATTACCTTTAAGCATTCAAGGTATACAATACCAGCCCTTGCCACCTTACACATATGTTCAGATGACTCCTTCATCATAGGCTGCATTAATAATGGAGGCAAGTCATAGCACAGAAAGTAATGGAGGACTTTAACATTATTCTGCTTGGGGAAAAAGCTCAAGGCTTTGTATCTTGATGAGCCCACAATCTCCTGGATCGTGAACTACCTGACCAACAGACAGCAGTTTGCGAGGCTGAGGGACAGTCTGTGTATCAAAAATGATGGGGTGTAATGCTGGAGCACCTCAGGGATCTGTCCTGTCTTCCTTCTGGTTTACCCTTCTACAAAACAAAGTTCCAGCACAATACCAGCACTTGCCATCTAGAGAAATTTTCAGATGACTCTTCCATTTTAGGCTACACTAATAATGGAGACGTGTCAGAGTACAGGAGGGTTGTGGAGGACTTTGTCTTGTGGTGCAGGGACAATAACCTGCAACTCAACATCAGCAAGACAAAGGAGCTGGTGGTGGATGCCAAGCAAGAAGGCACCATTCAGAGGGAGGATGTGGAAGTGGTGCAGAGCTAGTACCTGGGGGTTCACATAAGCAACATTCTGGACTGGTCTGACAAAACAATGGTACTGGACAAGAAGGGCCAGAGCAGACTGTACTTCCCAAGGAGACTGAGTTCTTTTGATGTGTGCAGCAAACTGCCGGAAATGTTCTACCAGTTCATAGTAGCCAGTGTGGTGTTCTGTGCTGCAGTCTCCTGGGGAAGCAATCTGAACTCAAAAAAAGCACAAGGCCTGAACAAACTTATCAAGAAAGCCTGCTCCATCACAGGGTGAACCACAGACACACTGGAAACTGTTGTAGAAAAGAGAATCATGGGAAAACAACTTGCCATCATAAAACAAATATCCCCTCCATCCCCTTCTGGAAGCGCTCTCGGAGCACTTTTAGTCACAGGCTCATTCCACCATTGTGTGCTAAGAAGTGCTTCTGGGGGTCTTTTCTGCTCATTGCTATCAGGCAATTCAATGCTTCCACCCAATGTACTTGTTACGTTTATTCTTATGTATTTATTTACTTATAAAGTGATTGATTGATTGGATGTATTATCTGCCCTGTTAGTCTGTATCCTTGTTTTTTATGTTTCTGTTGCTTTATGCATCTGAATTTCCCCTCAGGGCTAACAAAGTTTATCTAATCTAATCTAATCTAATCTAACGATTTCAAAGTTGCTTTCAGTTCACTCATTTCCTTTATAGGTTATTTAAGGAGTTGAAAGCACAAGGCTGGGATCGACCTCATACAGAATGCTGTCCAATACACAAAATCTGGATTTAAACAAAGAGGATTGTAAGAGCGAGGAAGCAGCAATGAGCGGTGTACCATCCTCTGCATGTAGCCATATTCATTCATTCTCCAGACTTACTGTACTTTTCAATGAGTACATGCTCACCTGTAACATTACTCTTTTCTTTCATAGCCTCAACTAATATCTAAGTCCTTACACAATCAAACACTTACAGTATGAGATCAGAGCTGTCACCAAAAAAATTTTCAAGGGGGACATTTGGTTTTTGAGGCCTAGTTTGAGACAGGTGACTCTACGCATGATTGTTTTACGATGTACGAAGGTAAAATCAAATGTTAGTAGTATAATGTGTGAATTTCCCCTTGGGATTAATAAGTATCTATCTATCTATCTATCTATCTATCTATCTATCTATCTATCTATCTATCTATCTATCTATCTATCTATCTATCTATCTATCTATCTATCTATCTATCTAATGAGAATAGGAGACATTGTTTTAAATTGGTTTAAAGGTTTTCTTTCTAGAGCTAACCAAGCAGTTATGTTCTTAGTACTGTCTACTAGTTCCTTCCATGGACTCAAATGATGAATTTCTTGTAAGTGCCCAGGAGGACTGACAGGCATCCCAGCCAGGTTGAAAGATAATTTCTTGCCCAGATGTGAGGCCAGGATGGAAGGACAGATGAACTGGCATGCTGAATGAGGAAATGACTTCATGCCCAGCTGTAATAATATGCTTGATGGACCAGCAGAAACCAGAAGTTGGAAAGTGGCAGTGGTCCTCTTGTGATGTCCCAATTTGGAACTTGCAAGGGAGCTTTGGTGTTAGAGTCTGCAAGTGCAACCCTGTTGGGGTCCTTGGGTGTCAGTAGTGGTTGCCACCAGGAGGGGGTACCTCCCTGGTTTCCATATGACCTGGAAGTGCTTCCAAGAGGATATGCTGTGTCACTGGAAGCATTCCCTGGTCAGGCTTGAAAAGGAGAGTGTTGTGGAAAAAACTTCCATCTCTGTTCAAAGAAGGCAGTTACGGAGCCCAGATGAGAATGCAGAACTCAATAATACAATTCATTTGCTTTAATGCCTTTCTACTACCATTATTCATCTAACACATCACATCAACTGACTCTTAACATGCATAGCTTTATTATTTCTTCCAATCAACTAGTGCCACCAGCATTTACTGACTCCTTTCAACTCTCCCATTTACCTGAATATTACCTCGTAATTAGGGGTAATCTGAGGACTCTTCTATTGATCTTAGCACCACTTCATAGGAGGGCTGTTTGGGTTTTCCCACTAGTTTATCATCGATTTCTAGAGGGGTGTTCATTACTCATTTACCTCATTCTAACCTTGGAAAATCAAGCTGGTGGTTTATCTGAGGTGAGACAGACCTCAGCTAGCATGTCTCCCCTGGCTGGGCTTCAAAGTGGCTTCAAAGTGGTGTTTCTTGTTTGTTTTGTGTTGCTTAATGCCATTTATTTGTATTAATGTTTATTATGTATATTTTTCATGTTGATCATTACTCTGTCTGAGTTTTAGGGATTGGTGGGGACCCCTGGTGGTTACACCTAAGTCAGGTAACACCATCAAACTCTGTGTTTTTAATCTTTGCAGTGTGATCTTTTAATTATATGGCCTTTACTTCCTCGATATGAATGTGCTAAAAGTAGAGTCGAGCTTCTTAAGAAATAATTATTTAAGAACACTCACTCACATAGAGCCAGTTTAGAAGACTCAATCAACCCAACTTTCATATCTTTAGGAAATACAGTAGGAGGCTACCAGAGAATCCCCATGTGGACACAGGGAGAATATACAAAGTGTGCACAGAAAGTGGCTGAGTCAGATTTGAAGCCAGAACTCAAGTCTTAATCCCAGCATCACTATTCTGCCTTAAAAAAAAAACCAATATGACTTTATTATATGCAGGGTCTTTTTACCACTAAGGGACCAATAAGATCAACTCCAGAAGATATTTTTATCTTCGATCGTGCTCAAATTACATACAGATTTGTAGATAAACCATGAAATACCAAAGAAATGCTATTAAAGGTCGACATGGTGGCGCAGTGGTAGCGCTGCTGCCTCGCAGATAGGAGACCTGGGTTTGCTTCCTGGGTCCTCCCTGCGTGGAATTTGCATGTTCTCCCCGTGTCTGCGTGGGTTTCCTCTCACAGTCCAAAAACATGCAGGTTAGGTGGATTGGCAATTCTAAATTTGCCCTAGTGTGTGGTTTGTGTGTGTCCTGTGGTGGGTTGGCACCCTGACTTGTTGGCTGGGATTGGCTCTGGCAGACCCCTGTGTTCGGATTCAGCAGGTTGGAAAATGGATGGATGTTATTAAAACCCATCCATTGTTCATTTCATTTTTACTTGCCTGCTTTTCCTGATAAGGTGATAGTAAAATAAAAAAGTAAAGTAAAAAGTATTACTATTTCACTGCTATATTGCATTGGATGAACTGTTTGGCTAAGATGTTGTCATGTTGACTCTTTAAATGGATAAGCAAGCCTTCAAGCTCACTGTGAAACCATAAACTATTTTTGTATAAAAAACTAGCATTCATATTTTAAAAATCTTGTTCTGTGTCTAGGACCGTGCCATCATGGCACAACATGCTATTAGTGCTGGCATCAGGTATTTGGGATGGTGTAAAATCCCACGCCCTTCGAGGGAGTTGTGCTGTGCTATGCTAATAACGGAGACAGGCTTCAGTCGGTGCTAAGATATGGCAGGAGAGGGGAAGTGTTTTTACTGTCTAAGGATGTCACATGCAACATCTGTTCATAATAATGTAATTTTCTCAGAAGGGAGACAAGTTACAGTCAATCCCTAAGGAAAATGATGTTCCTTAATTCTGAGTGGAAGGCCTGAACATATCATTTTTCATCACTTTTCTTTTTACCCCCCACCCCCCCTTTTTTTTGCTTTTTGCCCAAAAACGGATAAAGCAGCAAGACATCCTCTTTGGTCTGAAGTTCAGAGGGGCTCATTGAATAGTCATGTTTTTTTTGTAGCAGTCTTAGGTAGGAATAATTTCATATGACAAAATTTCTCATTTTTGGCCTAGCAGGACGATAACATAGAAGATGAAAGCAAGTATACATTATTTAATGGCATTCACAAATCTTGAGAGAAGTGTGTTTAGTTGATGGACTGACCTCACTTGGCTAAAAATAGTATAGACGTAAAACTGATTCTTCTTATTAATATCCGTCAGACTTTCTAAGGTCAGATGGAAGAAATGAGGAGTAGAAGATACTCAACAAGGCCTTCTTTTTAATAAGGAATCCACAATGGAAGCCTGCATAACACTATCAACTGCACTGTTTTAGGGAGGAAAGAGCAATGGGAAATAAGCTGGGGCCTACCCTATTGCATCCCTCCACATCTAGATACAGAATCTTGAGTGAGCAACCAGCATTTTTAATGTGTAACCTTGGCCCATCATTTTACATTCAAATGTCTCATAGGGGTGGCACTGTGGTGCAGCGGGTAGCGCTTTTGCCTCACAGTTAGGAGACCCGGGTTTGCATCCCGGCTCCTCCCTGTGTGGAGTTTGCATGTTCTCCCCATGTCTGCATGGGTTTTCTCTGGGTGCACTGGTTTCCTCCCACAGTCCAAAAACATGCAGGTTAGGTGTGTTGGCGATCCTAAATTGTCCCTCGTGTGTTCTTGGTGTGTGTGTGTGTGTGTGCGCGCGCCCTGCCTGGGGTTTGTTTCCTGCCTTGTGCCCTGTTTTGGTTGGGATGTCTCCTGCAGACCCCCGTGACCCTGTACTTAGGATATAGCGGGATGAATGGATGGATGGATGTCTCATGGTTGGGATTTATGTGAAAAGGCAGGATTTAATTTACTCACAGAGCAAAGGAAGTGGCCATTTATAATACCATTCAGGGACCGAAAGGTTGTGTGACTAGCATGGAAGGAAAAAAAAACGTTAGTGTTCGGTGGCATTTTAAGATGACCAAGTGGACTAGTCATGCCATGGCATTTCTGTAGCACATTTTCATGCAAAGGATGTAGGCAAAGTGCGTTATAGGATTCAAAGAATGGAAGAACAAATTAGTAATGGATAAGAATGAATAAATGACATACCAGACGTAATAGATAAGAATACATCAATGCAAACTTACATAATACAGACATGAAAGTAACAGAAAAGGTAGAGTTCTTACCTACAGATTTATAAGAAAATAAGGGTAACACTTCAGTTGAGGTTTTGCAAAAATGCACTCATTTACTGTAATGTAACACAACCTTAATAGACACTTGTTTGGGTCTTCGTAACTCTTACAAAGCATCAGTAAAGTGTTTATCCACCTCTGCAATGTGGCCAGCTAACTAAACGTCGCTTTGTAGTGGTCTGAGGTGACTCCACTGAGACACATTTCTCTCAAATTTAATACAAGACCTGTGAATCCTTCGTATTAACAAGTCATTTTACCAGCATGTCAGTATGCCGCACTGCACATAAATGAATAACCCATCTGTCGATGTTTTATAAATGTTATGAAGACCAAAAGAAGCCTAAGTTAAGTTCTTGTTACGTGAGAGTAAATGAGTAATAAATGCATTTTAGACATTACCTAAACTAAAGTGTCACCAAAATAAGAGATTCAAGAGACCATTCAGTCCATCGAGATTTTTTATTTAGCTAATGCCTAAGCTGTTGAAATATCTCATACAGATATTTCATAAACTACATGGCTCAGCCGTTTGTTCCAGATTCCCACAACTCTTTGTATAAAGAAGTGCTTCCTGGCTTTAACCCTTAAAGCACTTCCCGTTTTCATCTTTTTCTTTCAAGTCTGCAAAGATAAGTTTAATGCCATGGTAAGATGATTGGAAAGGACAAAAAAAAAAATGTAAAAACTCCAGGGGCGAAATGTAGGAGACAAAAATAGCAAAATCTGTCGCGATTCAAAGCCAAAAGACCACTCAGCCCCCACTGGGCATACTACCTACCATAAATGTACTTCAGTAATTCCGGTTTGTGTTTTAGGCTTCATCTTAGAAGATTCAATGCAGTGGGTCCTGTCAAGTGTTGGAGTATCTGCTTATGTTTCAACATCATGAGTGGCTACACAGGACTTTGATCAGGTGGCAATGGAGCAATGCACTACCACAGAAATGACAGAAAAGAAAGTAGAGGAAAATAATGGTTGCAATTCCAAAATGAATATAATATTGCTACGGACGTATAATCTTTCAAAAGAACTAAAATGAAGCTATGAAAACGTCAAATTAAAAAAATGGATTTTTAAATGTTTTTAGAAATGTTCCACGGTATTAGCCGGGCCTATCTCTGTTGGTAAAGTATTCCAGATTTTTGGTGCATAACAGCAACATATCGGTTCACCACTTCTTTTCTACTTAACTCTTGGAATAATAAGCAAACCACTATTAGAAAATCTAAAGTTACAGCTTGGATTGTAAGTGGAGAAGCAAGAAGGAGCAAGATTATTTAGAGCTTTATATACCATCTTCTTTTATAATACGCTACCATGGCTGTCTTTTTGTCTGTCCAGGTTTTTAAATCACCTGTAGCTCGCAAACTGTTTGTCCTATCGACTTGAAATTTGGTACACATATACTACGTGATGTCTACTATCTGCTTTCAGGGTGATGATTGACCTCCAAAGTTATTCCTATTTTTATTTTTATTTTATTTTATTGTAGAATCAACTCACGGCAGCAGCAGAAAGGGCAGCCATGTGGCGCATGCGAATGAGCGCCGTTCTCATCCCTGCCACCTTCGCCTTTACTTCCTCTACCTCTTCATATCTTAAATCATTCTTGAGGCAGATTGAAGACTTATGTGCCAGTTTAAATGAAAAATGTAAAGGAAAACGTACTAAGTAATTGCAATACAAACATAATCAGTTTTAACGCGAAAAGATGCCAACGAAAGAAGAGAAGAAGCGGGTCGCTTTGGTGGAGAAAAGAAGAGATGCTCAGGAAGCAGCAAGTGCATCAACTTCTGAGGAAACGAATGCTAAACGTACAGAGAAAGAGGAAGAAAACTAGGAATGCTCAAGTCAAGTGTATTCACTTCATGGAATCGTGTGTCGTTATTGGTTAACAATACATTGAAATCAATTCTAAATAACCCAGGTAACAAGTGTAACAACCCTAAAACTGGTGAGATGTGCTCTGATTTCCTTTTTCTGGTTAAGATTCTTGCGCTTCATTCTAAACTAACTGCAACCCAACTGATGTCTTTCTTAGGTAGGCCTATTAGGAGGGCATTACAGCTGCCTAGTCGACTAAAAACAAAAGCGTGAATTAATTTCACAGCATCTTGCCGCGTTATAAGAGGTCTAACTATTGTGATTTAATGCTTAGGTCTGAGTTCATACCTAAATTCTTTACTTCTGCCATGACTTTTAATGTTAAAGGATCAAGTTTCCAAGTGTCCATTTCTGTCATCAGTTAAGATTTTTGCTTTTTCTTGATTAATTTTGAGGAAATTGCTACTTGAGTGGCGCAGTGGGTAGCGCTGCTGCCTCGCAGTAAGGAGACCTGGGTTTGCTTCCCGGGTCCTCCCTGTGTGGAGTTTGCATGTTCTCCCCGTGTCTGCGCAGGTTTCCTCCCACAGTCCAAAGACATGCAGGTTGGGTGCGTTGGCGATTCTAAATTGTCCCTACTGTGTGCCTTGCGGTGGGCTGGTGCCCTGCCTGGTGTTTGTTCCTGCTTTGCGCCCTGTGTTGGCTGGGATTGACTCCAGCAGACCCCCGTGACCTTGTAGTTAGGATTTAGCGGGTTGGAAAATGTATGGATGGATGGATGGATGGAAATTACTACTCATCTATTAAATAAAGAGAGCCCAGAGCTTCAAGGCAGCAGGTACTATAGATAAGTAAAGCTGCATGTCATTTACATAGCTATTGTAGTGCCAGTTGTGTTTAAATAATAGCAACAATTCTTTACATTTATATGGCACTTTTCTCACTACTCAAAGCACTTTTCATAGTGAGTGGGGAGCCTCAGCAAATACCACTAATGTGTCCCATCCACCTGGACGATGTGACAGCAGCCATTCTTGTGCCAGTATGCTCACCACACGCTTTTAGGTGATGAAGGGATGAGATAGAGAGATAACCATTTAGAGACAGGGGGTCATTATGGGGCCAGGATGATTAGGCCTTGGCAATTTAGCCTGGACATTGAGATACACCCTACTCTTTATGAAGAAGATCAAGGGATCTTTTATGACCACAGAGAGTCAGGACTTTTGTTTTATGTCTCATCCGAAGGATGGCACCATTTTTACAGCACATTGTCCTCATCACTGCACTGGGGTATTTGGTTCCACATTCAGACCACTGGCCTAATGGGAGCATGTAGATTGAAAATAACAGTGGGTCCAGCGTAGATCCTTCTGGTACTCCCTTTACAGTTTAATGGACCTCCAAACAACAATCATCATAGCTAACAAAGAATTTTCTACCTGTTAAATAAAACTGAAACCAGTTCAAGACACAACTAGAGAGACCCATCTATTGTCTAAGGTGAGAATGCTGTGGTCTATGGTGTCCAGTGCTGTAAACTGTTCCCGCTTAGTCCGAGTCAGTTTGCCTAATTTTATTTTGTTTTTGTCTTGAGCTCCAGAATTATTCCTTTTTGCTTAGCCATTCTCTATAGGTTGTTTTTGGCATTTACAATCTCTTGCTTCAATTAGGCATTGTGATCAAGTTACATAGTACATATCTGTTTGTTCAGCGTAACTAGCCAGGCTGTGCTTATGGATAATCCTTCACAAGAATGAACACAGGAACAAAATGACCAGAGACTTAAGTCGTTGTCTACATGAAACGCTTCACTGATGAGAAAAGAGAAAGGAAAGAAAAGAGAGAGAGAGAGAGAAACAGTCTAAAAATTAAAGAAAGCTGGGAATGGTGCCGAAAAGTATTTGGCAGAGCTCCTCCAAAAGCCACATACGAACATGTTCAGTTGGCAGACAGATCAGAATAATTGTCTGTCATAAAGCAAGTTTACATAGTCACTTAAGAGAAAGAGTGAGTGGAGCTTTTGACTAATGATACAATTATGAAGTTATACAAATGGCCTCACAAAGAGATTTAATAGAACTACAGGTGACCAAGGTGAGATGGTCAACTTTTGGACTTCTATAAAAAGAGACTCCTGTGAGGACTGAGTGTGACTGCTGTGGGCATTCAGCAGCATAGTTGTATTTTTTATGAGGATAATTTATAAATTACCTCAATACTCATAATATTTAACACAAACTGCTTTAAAAAATAAGGCCTGTTTATATATTATAGCACCTTGCATAGTCAGCTGCTGTCATATAAGGCCATTAAAATGAGTCTTTATTTATTTTCTATTGTTTGTAGCCAGCACTCAACACAAAGCAGCACATAACATCCGCAGCCTGTTTTATGTTGTAGCAGGGTGTGGGATGACGCAAGGTGAGATCAAAAATAGTTGGGGTGCCAACTGGGCATATCCACATTTAATTTGTTGCCAGAAAAACTAAAGCAAATCTTTAAAATAAGTACGGCAAAGATCATCACGTTTGCCATTGTATATAAGCATGTGAGGTGTCTGCGTGACCCTCCTCATGGCTAGTCAGGTCCAATTTGAGGTCCAACACTTTCTGAAAGCATTTCTCGTTTATACTGTGGGGCTTTTTTTGGCCTTGTTGCCCTCAAGGAGCGCATTCTGGAGGCTGGGAGAGAAGAGGGAGACAAGACTGTTAGCACCAGCGCCCCCTCTTGTCCGTGTAACACAGCGTGTCTCAACCTTTACGTATTTCCGACCCGAGTTTTCATAACAGTTTTAATCGTGCCCCCCTTAACGTTTTTTTGAAAGTAGCCCAATGATACCAATTTGTTCTTTTTTAATTAATGATATATCATAGATGCATATTTTATTATACCTACTTAACGTTTATCGACATTTATCTAACTCTATATTTATTTTTCTGGTATCAGAATGTAGTTTAAGTTAATTTGTTTTGGTTTCAATAGATGTATTTTTCATATTTTTGATTCTTGTTTTCTTTTTTTCACATCTTTTTGTTACTTCATGCCCCCCGCCCCACAGTTTGAGAACCACTGGTGAAACATATACA
Source organism: Polypterus senegalus (assembly GCF_016835505.1). Taxonomy (NCBI): domain Eukaryota; kingdom Metazoa; phylum Chordata; class Cladistia; order Polypteriformes; family Polypteridae; genus Polypterus; species Polypterus senegalus. Next base: position 49,682,690 of record NC_053169.1, on the reverse strand, counting down.
GTACCTCCATTGAGCCCTGAAGGTGATCCTCAGGCATGCATGCGTGACAATGTATAGTATTTATTGTCATGCACCATACAGTACAATGAAACCCTTTGGTTAATATCGTGTCTCCCATAGATGGCATTTATTTTATATAATACCTTTTATTTTTAGCACATACAGCATAATTAAATCTATAAGGTTTCATTCAACCTTACTTGAAGTGACTTATTTCAACCTAGTTTTCACAAAGTTTTTATTTGATCTCATAGCACAGAACATTCTTTATAAACTGCTTATGATAAAGGATCACACCAAAAATATTTTTCTCTAATTTACAAATAATTGTTTATACTTATTACTTATCACAGATTGTTATACGCAAGCATGATGCATCATTATTCATTATCTTAACTTTATTTTTCACCACTTGTCATAGCTGGGAAAAAATGCCCTACTGTAGCATTGTGTCTGCTTTATACAGCATTCCTCCCACATGCCAAAGACGTGAATGTTAGGTTAATTTCTAGGATAAGCTTTGGCTTCCCATGACCCCGTAATGGGAAAATATTTCATTTAAAAAAAAATGGATTGATGGCTAGGCCTTTGTTTTTGAGCACTTGTCATAAAGATCTATGGAAAGGCATCCCAGCATCATTCGTTTATTTAAAACTTTTCTTATTGGTAGCCATCCCACATCCCAAAAATGTGCTTGGTAGATTATTAATGTCTCTGAATTGGTTTGGTGTGAGGGAGTATGGCTGTTCGTGAAAACACCCTGCAACAAACTGCCTGATTCTGGGTTGGTTTCTACTTTGCATCTAATCCTACCCCAGTTTGTATCTGCCCCTTGTGGTATAGCGGGTCCATAGCTCCCGTCAAAAAGGGCCATTTTTAAAATAAATAATCACCGCACTCGCGGCTTAGTGAGGGGGCATGGTGATGTGTGGCTGAAGTGGTTCCTGGGGTGATTTGCGGTGTGGGCGAGTCTCAGTTATGTGCACAGGTGAGGAGTCGTCCGCTTCCGTAATTGTTCCCGGGAGCCTCTGATTGCCACAGGTGAATAAATAGAATCGTGAGGCGGCTAGGAGGGAGAGAAAAAAGAGGAAAGAAAGAAAAGAGCCGGAGGTTGCAGGAAAGCGGGAAACAGTGAGGAGGAGAGAGCGCACCGGTGCAAGCAAGCAAACGAATGAGTGAAGGCTCGCTGGCAGGCAGCTGGACAGTGAGCCCTAGCAGGGGTGTTTGGCCAACACCTAGGGCAGTTGGTAATGGTCGCTCCTACTGAGCATTTAGTAGAGAGCGGGAGTGACTGGAAGAAAGACAGCTGGCCGCGTAAGGCCGAGTAGGCAGTGGGAGTCGGGAGGCTTGGAAGTGGAAGCCCCAACATGAGCATCCTGGCCGTTGGGTAAAAAGCCAAGTCTCGGTTTAGGTTAGCTGAACCAGAGCCAGGTAAATAGAAGACACCGGGCTTTATTTTAAAGGACTGCTTCCAGCGTTATTTTAACCTTGTTGTTTTTAAAAGATTTTTTTATATTGGATTTTAACCTCCACTTCACTTCTGTTTTTATGGATTATTTATTTAATGAAGACTTTTTGAAACACTGCACTATTTATTTGAACACTGTTTCTTTTTGTTGATTTAATAAAAGTATTTGGCATTTTTGCACCATCCCCTTGCTCCATTTGTTGTGCCTCACTGCCAAGCTCATCGGTAACATTACCGACGGTGTCTTGTTAAGGGCTCCCAGAATTTGAAAGGGAGCATGGAGCGAACCCGCATCGTCACATTTGGTGGAAGCAGTGGGATGAGCTGGCAGTGGGGACAGAAGATCTGGAGACAGAGCAGCAAGCATGATTGGTGACAGACTTTTCAAGAACCCACGGAGCCAAGCCTTAGGAGGACATTACCGACGGTGTCGGGCTAAGGGCTCCCAGAATCTGAAAGGGAGCATGGAGTGAACCCTCATCGTCACACCCCTGCAACATTAAACTCGGTTATTTATTTAGGTGTAATCAAGGACACTGGCCTAAATTGAAAATCACATATTAGCTAGATTATTAGGACTGCATTGTTTCACTTAAGGAACATTGCCAAAGTTAGACCACTTACAACATTGCAAGGTGCTAAGAAATTAATTCACGCTTTTATTTTTAGTTGACTAGATTACAGCAATGCACTCCTAACAGGATTATCTAAAAAAGACGTCAATTTGGGTGCAGTTACTTCAAAAGGCAGCAGCCAGAATCTTAATCAGAAAAAGAAAATCTGAGCACATCTCACCAGTTTTAGCATTGTTGCATTGGTGACCTTTGTCTTTTAGAATTGATTTTAAAATACTATTAACAGTGCATAAAGCTCTAAATAGAGATATGCCAGGTTAATCCTGTTGAACGTGTTAAATATAACTTTTAAAAACCCACTTTTTAAAATTTGACTTTTTCATAGCTGCATTATAATTCCTCTAAGAGGTTATGCATCCATAGCATACCATATTATAATATTTTTTGGGTTTGTTACCATTATTAACCCCCAAGAACAGCCTGGATATCCAGAGAGTCATAAAAGCAGCACAAAAATAATCACCAGGCTGCTGTCTGCCCATTTGGAAGACATTGGCCTCTCCTGCTACCTCACCAGAGCCACAAACTTCATTAAAGATCCTTCACTCCCTGGTCACCATCTGTTTGAACTGTTGCTCTCCCATCCACGTTATAGAACTTTGAAAGTATGGAGTGAAAGATTTAGAAACAGTTTCTATCCAATGGCCATAAATACATTGAACAAAAATAATCAAATTAAGGCGGGTTAAATAGTTTTTGGTCAGTGCTGGGAAATTGACTCAAATATGGCTGCTGCCCTCGTGCAGCTGTTTCCCAGTGGAATGGTATTATTTATTATTCATTATATTACTAATGGTTTCATTTTTTTTTATCTCATTTCTTTTTATGTATATATTTTACATATAATATATTGCTATCAACAAATTGGGCTAAATGTTTACTGCAATAACATTTTTTTAATGTTTAATTATGGTTATGTTCATCTTCTTGTGTGTATTATGTGTTGCAGTTTTTTTATTTAACAAGAGTAGTGTCGTTTGCTTTTCTGTATCCAGCTGGAGTGGCGTTTGTAATTTCATTTTAATTTTTTCTTTTTACAATGACAATAAAGGCTTTCTATTTCTATTTCTACTTTTTTTTCTGTCATTTTGCCACCTGATCAAAGTCCTTTGCAGCTACTCGTGATGTTGTATTCATGGTGGCTCTAAAATCCGTACTGACCCCTACTCTCTCTTCTGTTTCTTTTTCTGGTTTCTTTGTGGTGGTGGCGCACCTACTCAAAGCATCATGATGCTCCAACAATGATGGACTGAAAGCCAGAAGTCTACGTGACCATCATCATCAAGTCCTTCTGTGAGATCCCTAAATCCAAAGAGGACTGTTTCATTTATGAGAGGTAGATTGCCCAGAGGGGACTGAGTGGTCTCATGGTCTGGAATCCCTACAGATTTTATTTTTTTTCCTCCGGCCGTCTGGAGTTTTTTTTTTGTTTTTTTTGTCCACCCTGGCCATCGGACCTTACTCTTATTCTATGTTAATTAATGTTGACTTATTTTATTTTCTAACTGTGTCTTTTATTCTTCTATTCTTCATTATGTAAAGCACTTTGAGCTACATTCTTTTGTATGAAAATGTGCTACATAAATAAATGTTGTTGTTGTTGTTGAAACATAAGCGGATACTCCAACACTTGACAGGACTCACTGCATTGAATATACTAAGATGAAGCCTAAAACACAAATTGGAACTACAGAAGTACATTTATGTTGGGGGCTAGGTGCTATTTTGGCTTTGAATTGTTTTTTTTTTCCCACATCTAATCAATATTTCACCCGTTTTTAACATCATTACATTAATTACCCATGTGATTTAAAATTGTTATTAAAATACTGCTAATGGCGTATAAAGCTTTAAAAAATCTTTCTCGTTCCTAAAGTTTGTAGTGCTTGTCCTCCTTACACTTCAAGGTGTAACCTTAGATATTCTAGTGATGGTCTGCTTATAATTGCAAGAGCCAAGCTTTAAAGAAGTGGTTAGGCAGCTTTTTGCTATTATGCATCAAAAATCTTTACCGATGGAGATACACCAGCTAATATTATGGAACTTTAAAAACAAAAACGACTAAAAACCCAATTTTTAATTTGGCTTTTTCATAGCTACATTTTAGTTGTACTTCTAATAGGCTATATAGGCACAAAATGATCACACTGTTTAGAGACTTGCAATCTTTACAAATCTCTGCTTTTCTCTGCTTTCTCTTCCAGTTCTTCTGTGGCGGAGCTTACATCACCAGCTCCTGACCGAGTGCCCTGTGCAGCCACCTGTGACGCTTGAATGAAGGCGGGCACCCCAGTTGTCCACAATGACCGACACTACATCAGATCCTCTTGGGTGAAGCCTGGAAACAGTGAAAAGTGACTTAAGGACATTTATGTTAGACAGAATACCCAGTAGGGGCTGGGTGGTCTTTTGGCCTTGGAACCCCTGCAGATTTTGATTTATTTTTCAGCTTAACTGGAGTTTTTTTTTTTTGTTGTTTTTGATGTCCTCCTGGCCATCTGACCTTATCGCCAGAACTCATCTTTATAGACTTACAAAATAAATTTTATATAAGAATGCTACTTTTTATAGTAATTGAATATCTATTGTAAAATGACACAAAGAACACAGATAAAGAGAAGGGGTACCATCTTGGCAACCTCGGATAATCTGACAGGTTTTGTTTGAATCAGCACACAATCAGTTGCAGAGATGTCTTTACAGACACGAGTCCAAACAGAAGTGAAGTAAGTAACTGGCTTGCTGGTTTAGGAAGGGGTGGGTCCAGGAGGATGGACATCGAAGATGATGTCACTGATGGGAGGGCTGTCAATCACCGGTCTGCAGAAAAAGAAAGAAGGAAAGAAAGGATCAGAAAACAGTGCCTACTTCTGCCTCGGCAGGTAATTACATTCACTAGAGCCCTTAAGTTGTCTCCCATGCGCATGCATGTAGCACTATGTTTTATTTATTTTATTTTTATGAATTTATGTTTTCTATGTTACATATTCATTATTAGTCTCACGTAATCTTATTTGTTTTTTCTTTTCCTGTAACAATCTGTTTGACAACTTGTAAAGCACTTTGAGTTATATTCTGTGTATGAAGATGTGCCATATAAATAAATGTTGTTGCTGTATGTAGAATCAAAAAGAAGTGCTATTGCAGGATAAAGCAGCATGTTTATTTTACACAAAAACGTTCACAGTCAATGCTAGTTATAAAGCTCCATTGAGAAGTATTCTGTATCATTGTATCATTAACTTTATAACACAGCATAAAGTACAGAGTTTATATTCAATTGAATCTTTCTTTATAAACATTTATATAGAAGTTTATAAAATCCTTAATCATCTCAACTTATATAGTGTCTTTCACAATAGGTTAAGTGCCTAATTTGTTTTCGTAAATACATGATGGATAAGAATGCCAGCTTCACAAGTTTTACCCTCTGTCTTATTCATGGTGGTGAGATATTGGATGCATTCCAGGATTCCTTCTAAATGATTCATGTTAAGTAATTTCATCTATCCCAGAGAGAAATCATAGATCTTCCTTGACCCGAATATATTTACCTTAATGCAGTTAGGACATCTGCCAGTTTGAGCCGAGGGCTCTGTACTTCTTCTGGCAGAGTGACAAGGCCTTTAGTGTCACCAAAGACCCTTTTCGATTACAGTTTAAACCCACTGCAGTTAACAGCTGTGCGATGAAGAGTACTGGCTGAATGGAACCGTGTTATACCATTTCTAAATGTAGATAGATAATAGTTACCTGAAGAATGTGTCAAAGAAAGCTTGCTTGAAATGGTTAAGGTAAACCTACTGTACAGTGATCAATATTGGGGAGGGCCAACTGAAAAAACTGAAGGCTTAGGATGGAAAAGAAAATTATAAAGCAATGGAATGAAAACATGGACAAAGAAAGAAAGAAAGAAAGAAAGAAAGAAAGAAAGAAAGAAAGAAAGAAAGAAAGAAAGCCTACTTAGCCACCCAATGTGTGAAATACAGTTACCATTTCCACATAAGCAGTGAGCACCTTGTAGACTCTGGCATATAAAATCCAGCCATTCTCTTTTCATTTAAACATATTTACCCAAGTTTTGTGGCTTCCCCAGAATCTCAGCTGAGCATTTGTCAGAAACTAATGATAATATTTGCTACAGTTTCAAGATGCAATTAAGATAACTAGATTTAAACACAGCCTATAATTTGTTACCTGGCTGTTGACTTTGATTTGCTGATGCTTCACTAAAACACTGAGGAAACTTCAGCTTCTTTCCCCTCCACACTTAGCATTGCGGTGTGGCAGCAAACCAATGATTGTCCTAACTGACAGCACAAACCTGGCTCATTCTTATTTAGCAATTATCATAAAGATCTGATTTTAGAAATGCATCAGTACAACTTAGCAATTATCATAAAGTACAGAACAAAAGCATATTTTGTCTTTCTTGCTAATTACTTAACGCAAAAATTTGTAAAGGAATTATAGTTCAGTACAGTGACTTCCGAAGGATATGCTTATTATAAACTGCCATTCAAAACCAAGAATCCTATTTACTTTGGATTTTCCTTTCAAAACGGATACTTAACACAAACCAGAGACATGAATATCTTAAAAAGGTTTTCTGAAAAGCAGCTTTCCAGACACCCATCAGTCTATTGTTGCTTTGTGAAATGAAGAGTATTCCCTGTAACTGAAGATTTCATACAAAGAAGAGGGCACAACCAGGGGAGAAGAAGAAGAAGAAGAAGAAGAAGAAGAAGAAGAAGAAGAAGAAGAAGGTCCAGATACACAAGAGTGCAAGAGGGTAAGTCGATCAGAGTGTGTAGTTCAGTTGTTTCAAACCTTTCCAATGTCCTGCACCCCTAGAAAATGTTTGATTACAAAAGTAACGTCCCATTTGAAGATGAAGAAGTCAAATTTCCAATTTTTGAACCACAATTTGAATACACTGTGGGTACTGTGGGTTAACAACTTAAACTCCCAAAAAAAACTTTGAACTCAGTACAAAACATGTAAATATAAATTGAGCAATTTACCTTTATAAATCTCAATTATTTTGTAAATTTATCTCCTGTGAAGCTCAGACACTTGATTGGCGATCTGGAGGTTTGGGACATGTAGTGTAAATCTAAACAAATCACCCCATTGCCAGAATTTGGTGAGTTTCCAGGCCTAATTACCTTTGCTTCTGCTGGTTTGTTCAGATGAGCACACCATGCTCAAACATCCTTGATAGACCTTCCTCAGATTCAAGCGTCTTCCTCTAGGATTGCAGTACTTATTATACCTACTGAAAGATCTCAACATGGCTACCAAACTTTAATCATAAAGTAAATTCTACCGTGTGTGTATCATGACATCCCACATTTGGCTAGTTCATTCTGACAAATCTCAATAAGAAAAATTAATTGCAGCGTCAGATCCTGTGTGCCTTATCACATTTATTCATTTTGGGCGAGAGGTTTGACCAGGCACCGATTCTCCAGGTGAAATCATTCCATTTTCTTTCATACAGAGAATCAAAATAACTTCAGAAACATTCAGTCGACAAAGTTGTGTTCCTCGAAATCTTTTGTAAGGAGGAATACTTGGTAATAATCATTGCATCCTTTGAGACATATGCATGCATTTATTTATTAATTCAAACCCTGAACTCTCCAGGACTGCAGCCATCAAATACAACATTTACACACAGCTAACAAAATAAGGAGATTATAATGGCAAAAAGAATCCTCTAAGTATTTTGTTTTGTCCCTTTGTAGGTGTGAGACCAGATAATTGTTTTTATTAACATTAATGCTACTAAACTTCATCTGAAGAGTAGGATCTCTACTCCATAGTCACATAATGAAGCTCAAGGTTCACTATCCATTCAAATCAGAATTGGAGGTTTGGGGATCCTGCAAAGCATCAAGTGCCGTGAGGAAATGACACGCAATCAACGATCGAGGAGTTTGAGGGACTGGAGACCCCCATGAAGCAATGGGTGCCGGAGCTCCACAAAGTGATGAAACACAGTCAATGAGATTTGTCTCCTGATAACACCACTTCAAAAACAGATATGTCACACAATTAAAATCGCAGTGCTATGGCAAGGACTGCCAGCAGGACAGACGGGCTGAGTGTAAGCAGCAGGTGTTGTATCCAGGTCAGAACCCCTGGTCACCAGCCTCTGGCAAAAATATCAGATAAACCTCGAAATCAGTGATGTTTTCGCAATAAGGGCTTGCACAGAAATCAATACTAGACCTTGTCCTTCTCTGTGGATCATTGCAAGGTTCAAATTCGCAACATCTGAAAGAAGGAACTCGTGAAAATGCTCATTTCTGCGGCTCGTTTACAGGTGACAGCTATGCATGCAATGATTGATTCTTTTCATGTCATAGAACAGGAGCAGTGACTGATGAATGACCTACAAATGATGGCACACTACAAGACATCGAATGCATCACAATAAATTCTGACAATGCACCTCACTCTTTATCACACCTCCTGAAACACCATCTTACATACCCTGGGGGTCTGGGCACCCCAAGCTGAGATCTCCTGCTGAAGTTTGACAGTGTCACACACGTATGCATAGGAGACGGTTTACAGGCTCAAATAGTGCAATTTCTCAGTCGGGCCAGGGCTTGGCGCTGTCACCTGATCCTTTCTCCTTTTGTCCCTCTGCAGACCAGCTGAAGAACCTGCCTCCCAATGACATCACCACCAGTCTGGCGCCTGTTGACATAATTTCTGGGACCCTCTGATGACATCATATTCGGTATCCAGAACCTCTCTTCCTGCCATTTCACTTCCTGTTCCGGCCTCCCTGATTCCACCTCTTCATCTGTTCAGCCATATTTATAGAACAGCATTTCAACCTGTTAGTCAGTTCTGTTTTGGACTCCAGTCTGTATAGATGGGTTTATTTTTTCTCTGCCTGTTTCTTCAAGTATATGGTGTGGCCATCCCCAAACAATTTTGTTACTCCATTCATCAGTTTACAACAGACACCTAACAGGTACGCTGGAGTAATCGCTGCTGAAAAATATGGGAAGCATATGTGAATAAGAAAATTGTAAACCAGTCACTTGATCTCCAAAATCAATCGAAATCCATTATGAATGTAATTACATCTTGCCTGAAGAAGGGGCCTGAGTTGCCTCGAAAGCTTGCATATTGTAATCTTTTTAGTTAGCCAATAAAAGGTGTCATTTTGCTTGGCTTTTCTCTACATTGGCTATATTTGGAAATGAATTTAACAGTGACTTGTTAAAAAAGGTATCAAAAACACAAATATTTCTGGGTGATTCCAAACTTTTGAACACTGGTATATAGTTTATATTTTCATGCATTTATATTGTAATGTGAATACATTTTAATATTTAATTAAAAGAAATTGCTATAGTATTGGTGGCACAGTGGTAGCGCTGCTGCCTCACAGTTAGGAGACCTGGGTTCACTTCCTGGGTCCTCCCTGTGTGCAGTTTGCATGTTCTCCCCGTGTCTGAGTGGGTTTACTCCGGGTGCTCCAGTTTCCTCCCTCAGTCCAAAGACATGCAGGTTAGGTGCATTGGTGATTCTAAATTGTGCTTGGTGTGTGCCCTGTGGTGAGCTGGCACCCTGCCTGGGGTTTGTTCCTGCCTTGCACCCAGTGCTGGCTGGGATTGGCTCTAGCAGACCCCTGTGTTAGGATATAGCAGGTTGGAAAATGACTGACTGCTATAGTATTTTTATATAAATATAACATCTTTCCCATTTACTTCTAAAACAAAATACTTTAGCTGTAATTGAGCCAAGGATGTAAGGGTGGTATGGCATAATAATTGTGTATCTGGGAGATTGCCCATCATTATGAATTATTAATTTCATTAATTATGTAGTTGCGGTAGGCTGGCGCCCTGCCCAGGGTTTGTTTCCTGCCTTGCGCCCTGTGTTGGCTGGGATTGGTTCCAGCAGACCCCCCGTGACCCTGTAGTTAGGATATAGCGGGTTGGATAATGGATGGATGGATAATTATGTAGTAATTAAAACAAAGCAAAAACTTTACTCTTTAGTTTGGTGCCTTTGGTAGCCAATATGAACCAGAAAGCACAGTACAAAAACATTTATCATCTGTAATGCATATTGTGGTCGAGTGCAAAAGATAAAAGAGAAGAGAAAAGTTGGTACACTGGCTGGGCCGTCCTGTTTATTACCGGTGTTGTAACTTAAAGAAATGCCTTTTTGGTGCTCTTAAACAGCCCTCTTGGTGCAGAATAACAAAAGACTTCATGGGCACCGATGCCAACAGAAATTAAAGCCTTTCAGGGGATCTCTGCCCAGCAGACAGCTCAATTCACAAAAGGTGTCACCTTCAGTGCGGCCGGGCTTCTTATATTGTGTCAACCAGAAGGGGCGGGGCTAAGTGCCCTCACTGGGCAGTCTATCAGAGCCGCTGGGAGAAAAGGAGAAGTGGTTTGTGACAGCACCCCCTTCTGCCCCGGCGGATTATCACATACCTCAAGCGAGCCAGCAAGGAGGTCCTCTGACATGCATGTGTGACAATGTTTTAGATTTATATATTTATAGTGTACCCCTAATTAATACTAATAATTTTATTAAAAGGAAACTGTTATAGCATTTTTATATAAAGAGTGCATCTTGGACATATTGACACATGCACTAGTCAAGCTAAGAAGAGAGAAAGAGTGACAAACAGAGAGGAATCCAGTTTCACTAATCTAGTATCATCTAAAGTTGGGTTTTTCCAGCCACTGAGATTTAAATTGCAAAACCTCAGGCCATTCAGAAGACTCCATACTGGTTGCTGAAGAATATGGTGTAGTTGTGAAAATGACATATGTAAGTAGTCACTAGGGACTCCAAAGGAAGTGGTCGAACATTTAATTGGAATTTGATATTAGTAAGGGGAGTAAATTGCTGTAGCAATAAAAACAAGCTTCTGTACTGTCCCACGGGGTGAGTGACCTTACAGGAGTACGGTGACGTTATTTGATATCACTATGAATTTCAAACCAGATAGTATCAGAGACTAGACACGTAGTGTAAAATCAGAGACTAGACACGTAGTGTAAATCTAAACAAATCACCCCATTGCCAGAATCTGGTGAGTTTCCAGGCCTAATTACCTTTGCTTCTGCTGGTTTGTTCAGATGAGCACACCATGCTCAAACATCCTTGATAGACCTTCCTCAGATTCAAGCGTCTTCCTCTAGGATTGCAGTACTTATTATACCTACTGAAAGATCTCAACATGGCTACCAAACTTTAATCATAAAGTAAATTCTACCGTGTGTGTGTGTCATGACATCCCACATTTGGCTAGTTCATTCTGACAAATCTCAATAAGAAAAATTAATTGTAGCGTCAGATCCTGTGTGCCTTATCACATTTATTCTTTTTGGGTGAGAGGTTTGACCAGGCACCGATTCTCCAGGTGAAATCATTCCATTTTCTTTCATACAGTGAATCAAAATAACTTCAGAAACATTCAGTCGACAAAGTTGAGTTCCTCGAAATCTTTTGTAAGGAGGAATACACGGTAATAATCATTGCATCCTTTGAGACATATGCATGCATTTATTTATTAATTCAAATCCTGAACTCTCCAGGACTGCAGCCATCAAATACAACATTTACACACAGCTAACAAAATAAGGAGATTATAATGGCAAAAAGAATCCTCTAAGTATTTTGTTTTGTCCCTTTGTAGGTGTGAGACCAGATAATTGTTTTTATTAACATTAATGCTACTAAACTTTATCTGAAGAGTAGGATCTCTACTCCATAGTCACATAATGAAGCTCAAGGTTCACTATCCATTCAAATCAGAATTGTGCAAGTGTCAAAAGTGCATGGCAGTTTATACCTTATTGCAACCAATGTCTTCTGAAATACATTAGGGTACATCTGTTTTAGTAAAATGTTAAAAATAAGCTAAATGCTAGAATTTTATCTGTACAAGGTAACTATCCATGTATTAATTGTTTATTCAACCTGCTTAACTCTTTCTAGGGTTCTGCAGCATCCAATGCAATGCAGGCACACCAAACCTGAATAGGCACTGTATCAGTGAAGGGAAATAAACAAAACACACAACAACACACTTCTCCCCTTCAGTTTTCTCTTCAGTATACGGAAGGTCTGCTCAGTTGGATTTAAATCAGGTGACTAGCTGGGCCATTAGAGAATCTGGCATTCTTTAGCTTTGAAAAACCCCTGGGTTTACCTCAGCAGTTTATTTGGATCATTAGCTTGTGATATCTATGCAAAAGGATGAAGGTCCAAGTCTTTAGAGTCCTGGTGCTTCCTGTTTTGCTATGTGGCTGGGAGACATGGACGCTATCCTGAGTCAAAGACTGGACTCCTTTGGTACTGTGTCTCTCCGGTAATTCTTTAGCTACTACTGGTTTGACTTTGTGTCGAATGAGCAGTTCCAATGAGGCACATTACCTGCATTGTGAGGGAGCGTCAGTTACGGCACTATGGCCATGTGGCACGTTTCCCCGAGGGTGATCCGTCTGATAAGATCCTCATTGTTGGGGACCCAATTGGCAGAACCAGGCTAAGGGGGTCGCCCACTTAACACCTTTCAGTGGCAGATAGAGGGTCATTTCCGGAGGGTAGGACTGGACCGCGTATCTGCCTGGAGAGTTGCCAACCGGGATCCCGAGCTGTTTTGACGTGTAGTGGGTGCGGCAACACTTGCTCCCCAACTTGAACTTGACTTGATTAGCTTGTGTGGGATGAAGTGTTATCCAATGAGTCTGGAGGCATTTACTGGAACTTGAGCAGATGAGATGTTTCTGCACACCTCAGAATTCATTGTGCTACTGCCGTCAGCAGTTACATCACCAATGAAGAGAAGTGTGCCAGGACATGTGGCAGCCATTCATACCCAAGCCATAACACCCTGACCACCATGTTTAACAGATGAGGTGGTCAGCTTTAGATCACAGGCAGTTCCTTTCGGTCTCCACACTTTGCTCTTCCCATCACTCTGATCAGGTTCATCTTTGTCTCGTCTGTCCACAAGACCTTTTTCCAGAATTCTGTAGGCTGTTATAAGTACTTTTTTGTAAACTGTAATCTGGCCACCCTGTTTTTGTGGCTAACTAATGTTTTTCATCTCACAGTGTGGCCTCTGCGTTTCTGTTCATGAAGTCTTCTGCTGATAGTCGTCTCTGGGACACACACATTGGCCCCCTGAAGACTGTTTCTGATCTGTCAGACAGGCGTTTGGGGCTTTTTCATTACCATAGTGAGGATTCTTCTGTCGTCAGCAGTGGAGGTCTTCCTTGGCCTACCAGTCCCTTTGTGATTCCTGAGCTCACCAGTGTGTTCTTTCTTCTTCATGATATTCCACACAGTTGATTTTGGTCATTCTAAGTTTTAACCGATATCTTGAATGGTTGTATTCTTATTTTTTGTCCACATAATCGTTTCTTTGACTTTCAAAGGTGCAGCTCATGTTCTCATTTGAACAATGGCAACTACTTGGAAAGATGCTATATAAATTAAATGTATTATTATTAATAATATTGACTCCAAAGGGTAGACGCAAGCTGAGGTATCTTATGAAACACATCAATCGTCCCAGACATTAAGGTGTCCTGAAATAATGTATACAAATTCAATATGGTGTGACTGAAATGTGTGCAAATCACCTTAAATGAAAGTCTGCAATATGCACCGTGAAAGATCCGCCTGGTTCCAGACAGACACCAAGGGCACACAATGTCCAAAAGCACACTCGGTTATTAAACAGTTCTTTTTAGCACACAACACAGTGCCCCAAATCCACAGTCTCACCACAACTCAATCCTTAAACAACAGTCCTCTGTTTCTTCTGCTGCCTCCACTCCTCTCTCACAAGCTCTGTCCTCTGCCGCTCGACTCTCCCTGAATGGAGTGAGATTTATATACTGCACTCGAAAGTGCTCCAGGTGCTCTCTGATCATCTTCCAGCAGCACTTCCGGGTCTGGTGGAAGTGCTACATGCGAATCCAGCTCCTCTTCTGGCAGCACGTCCGAGTGTGGCAGAAGTGCTGCAGACCATGGTTCTGGAGCTGTCCAGGTGCCCCCTGGCAGTGGCCATGGACCCCAACAGGTTTGAGCTTCTTAGCCCCAAGCCTATCGCTCCGATGCAACCCTCTCATGTCCTGGGGTATGAATTGTCCCTCTCCCGGTCCCGTAGTACTCCAGGCCTCCCGGTAGGGCACAATCCCCGGCAATTCCACCACACTACCTAAATCACATTGGAATTGTTTGATTTGTACTTTTTTTGGAGAAATTAAGAGAAAATGTGTCCTTGTCTCAGACATTATGGAGAGCACTGTATCTTCTCAGTCTAAAACACATGGAGACACAGGAGAATGTGCATATTTAATATCCGTCTCTCTATCCGTTGTCAAATCCACTCAATACAGTTCAGAGTTGGGGAGATTGGCTGAGCCCCAGGAAACTGAAGTGATGTTTTATGTGTGATTATATCAAAGAGTCCAATGATAGTGCAAGCTGTAAATGAACTATATAAAATATTGTTTAGAGAAATATCATACTGTAAATTATGATTCATTTACTGTAGGTTTTTTCATCATTTTCTAATCATTTTAAAATGATTACAGCTTTTAACTAAATTATGATATTCACTCAGCAAGTTCTGATGCAGAATGATACAAGTGAAATATATGAAACCCCAGACCTTTGTATCTAATCTGCTTATGCAGTACAATTGAAACTGCACGACAGTCCTTTTAACTTGTCAACAGCAGCCAATCTGACCCCTGGCCCTTCACATCTGTTGAATACGTGATACAGAATGCAAAATGGGCTCCTTTGCTTCCTTTGTGTTTCATCATTCAAATTGCAAAGACATTTAAGGCAGAGCTCTTCATTGGCTTGCAGGCTTTAAGGTGATGGCAGAGTGCTGTCGTCTGCACGTCTTTGAAAATACTTCAGCAGAACACAACCTCTTAAATTTTTATTTTTAATTTGCTCCAGCTGCTGTCACTCCTACTTTATACCAGCTACTGTATGCACAGTTAAAGACAGTGTTGAAGGTGGCTAATTGTTTTAAGAATTAACATTATAACAGTACTCAATATAAAATACCCTGTGTGAAACTGAAAATGAATTGACTGAAAGTTAGTGAACACTTTTCAAAAAAAATCAATAAATAACTGGGACAAATAAAGTATCTATCTATCTATCTATCTATCTATCTATCTATCTATCTATCTATCTATCTATCTATCTATCTATCTAATTATTGATGAACAGCTTTGTAACTCATTTTGCGCAATTGATCACTAGAAGATGTACTTCACCCGATTACTGGCTTTGTAGAACACGCTGTGTGCAACTGATGAGAACTGGGTGATGTTAAGAGTGGCGCACCTCATCTATTGTGATAAAATAAAACAAATAAAACAGATTAAGGGTTGGGGAACCTCCCTGTATACTGGTCGTAGGTTCGAATTGTGGGCGACAAGGTCAAAATCACAACAAAAAGTTTGATACATTTGACAAAAAACACTGGGGTCAGGAAGCTTTTATATATGGACAAATCAAAATAATGGATGTGATGATGATGGAGGGAGCCGAGATGACATCAGAAGCGTAAGGACGGAACTAAAGTCATCAGAACGGGACCGGAAGTGAGGTGATTCCTTGGGTCTGGAATGGAGCATTTTCTTTGTGGTGCAGATAAAGGTGGAAATCGGTACATCTATCTATGTATTGTAAAAGGCACTATATATGCATCCTACCCGACACAGACTGACACTGAGGCACGTGTAAAATCAACAAAAGATTTTATTTTTCTTCAGCCGTGGGGCATGTCTTCCCCGTGTCCCACAGGCCCAACACAATCTCAAAAAACACCAAATAAATCAAAATAAAGCACACCACATTCTTCTTCTTCTACCACTCCTCCCAGGCAACCTCCTCCTCCTCCTCCCGACTCAGGCTCCCGAGTGGTTGCCGCTGGCTCCATTTTATTAGGCACCCGAAAGTGCTCCAGGTGCTTGAAGGCCAAGTCCTAGCTGCACTTCCGGGTATGGCGAAAATACTGCCCACAAGGGCCCAGCAGTTCCCGCTGCAGAACCCCCTGGCGGCGCCTGCAGAACCCAACACCAAACTGCAACTCCCATGAAGCCCTGCGGGAGTCCATGGCACCGCTGCAACCCAGGGAGGCTGCCATCTAGCATCCAGGGGGAGGTATTGGGTCTCCCATGCTTGCTCCCTCAGAACATATGTTGAAGGGTTGTCCCAGCAGGGCAGGGGCCCCAGCCATCTGCCACTCTATCTATCTATCTATCTATCTATCTATCTATCTATCTATCTATCTATCTATCTATCTATCTATCTATCTATCTATCTATCTATCTATCTATCTATCTATCTATCTATCTATCTATCTATCTATCTATCTTTGTGTTTATAATGTTTATAACATTTCCTTTCTTTCCTCAGGAAGTATCAGAAAGTGCCATAATTGCTACACACACGCTCACGTATACATTTATAATTGTGACATTGTAATGGCAACTTTGGATGAATTTGTTGATTCTGTGTTGGCTCACTATAACTGTGCTGAACAGACGACACCAAGTCCAGGCTTTTTCTGTCTTGCACCTGATCCTGAAGGGTTTGGCTCCAGCCCCCCATTACCCTGATGTAAACTAAGTGGGTTGGAGAACATGTACTTTATGTTATCTTCTATTCTGATCCCTATTATTTTCTAATTTATTGGTGGCACCAGCAC
This sequence comes from Polypterus senegalus, assembly GCF_016835505.1. Classification (NCBI taxonomy): domain Eukaryota; kingdom Metazoa; phylum Chordata; class Cladistia; order Polypteriformes; family Polypteridae; genus Polypterus; species Polypterus senegalus. The sequence goes on along the minus strand of NC_053169.1, from coordinate 49,665,844 downwards.
AATGTTCAAAATTAGTAATCTAAACTGTATATTTGTGCCATTCTACATGTGTAAGTATTGTATAGTGCACTGGGATAAGCAGACGTTTGCTTAATAAGAATACATTTAAATAGAACAAATTAAATATCTGTGGTGGGTTGGTGCCCTGCCTGGGGTTTGTTTCCTGCCTTGCACCCTGTGTTGTCTGGGATTGGCTCCGGCAGACCCCCGTGACCCTGTAGTTAGGATATAGCGGGTTGGATAATGGATAGATGGATGGATGGATGAATTCAATATTTTTCCAATATGTTTCTACTGTTTTTCCAGCATAACAAATATCACAAAAAGACAATGTAGTGATAAGTCAAGCAAAAAGACACATGATTACATGTTGCCTGAAGAAGGGGCCTGAGTTGCCTTGAAATCTTGCATATTGTAATCTTTTTAGATATCTGATAAAAGGAGTCATTTTGCTTGACTTCTCACTACACCTGTGATGGCTAACACGATACAACACCATACTACTACAAAAATATAATATAAATCACACTTTTTATGTTTATATGCATAGGATCGAATGATTATATGATAAGAAAATAACAGTTTGATTATTTATCTGTACCTTCTACAGTGATCACTTTTGCCAAATATGGCAATCAAAAACAGCAGTCAAAGACAAATGAATGGAATAATTCTGGATGTTGCAATAATACAGCACTTTCCATACAGTTAGGGACAAAGACACATTTTTCCTTGATTTCTCCCTCTCGGCTCCAAAGTATAAAATTATAAATCAAACAATTCAATCATGATTAAAGTGCACATTGCAAACATTCATTTAAGGGTATTTGCAGACATTTTAGTCACACCAGGTAGAAATGGCAACAATTTTTCTACAGTCACCATCATTTCAGGGCATGTTCAAAGTTTGTGTCATAGCAATGGCAGGTCTGTTAAAGCCATCACATTTAGGACTTTGTCGCATATCCCTTATATGCAGTGAGTGCTTGAAGTCTGTGATTCACAGGCATCGCCAGTTTTTGAGGATCTTCTCTGGTGCTGCTCTGCCAAGCCTCTCATGCAGTCATCTTTAGGTCCTGCTTCTTTTGGGGGCTTGTCCCCTTACATTTTCTCTTCAGTATATGGAAAGCCTGCTCATTGGGATTTACTAGGACTTCAGCAGATGAGATGTTTCTACACACCTCAGAATTCACTGTGTAGCTAGCATCAGCAGTTCCATCATCCATGAAGAGAAGTGTGCCAGGACCTGTGGCGGCCATGCATGACCAAGCCATAACACCCCCAGCAACATGTTTAACAGATGAGGTTGTCTGTTTTGGATCTTGGGCAGTTCGTTTTGGTCTCCACACTTTGCTCTTGCCTGTCATCACTCTGATCAGGTTCATCTTTATCTTGTCTATCCACAAGACCTTTTCCCAGAATTCTGCAGGCTCTTTTAAAGGCCATCTTTTCCTTGTGGTTTGCATCTTGAAGTGTGGCCTCTGTGTTTCTGTTCATGAAGTCTGCTGATAGTTGTCTCTGACACATACACATCGGCCCCCTGAAGACCGTACATGATCTGTTACACAGGTTTTTTGGGGCTTTTTCATTACAATTGTGAGGATTCTTCTGTCATCAGCAGTGGAGGTCTTCCTTGGTCTACCAGACCCTTTGTGATTCCTGAGCTCAACAGTGTGTTCTTTTTTCTTCATGATATTCCAGACAGTTGATTTTGGTCATCCTAAGGTTTTACTGATGTCTCCAATGGTTTGATTCTTGGTTTTCAGCCTCATAATGGCTTCTTTGACTTTCATTGGCAGAGCTCTTGTCCTCATGTTGAACAATGGCAACTACAGACTCCAAAGAGTAGAAGCAGGCCGAGGTACCTTATGAAGCCATGAAACCCACCTGAGGAATCACAAACACCTGTGACACCAATTGTTCCAAATATTATCATGCCCTGAAATGGGGGGACCATGTAGATAAAGTGTTGCTATTTCTACATCGTGTGGCTGAAATGTATTCAAATCCTCTTAAATGAAAGTCTGCAATGTGCAATTTAATCACATCAGAATTGTTTTATTTGTGATGTTAAACTGTGGAGCCTAGGGGGGTAATCAAGGAGAAATGTGTCTTTGTTCCAAACATTATGGAGGGCAGTGTATCACATTTTGTTGAAGAGCAGTACACTAAGATGACTGCTATGCATTGTGGCCTGTCTCCCACATCATTGAAGCTAATTTTCTGTAAAGCTCCATTCAAGCCCAGAGAAACGTACATTTCTCATAGAGTGGCAGCTTTTCATGAAGTGCTGTTAAATAGCCACACTAATAAGGAGGGTCATTTCAGTATGGATTGGGGTCTGCCTATTATTTCCCTTTTGTTTCCCCTCTGACTTTGCAGATCTCATTGTATGAAAGCTAATGTGTGTACTGAATTCCTGACTGCTCATTAACAAATCTGAAGGGAAGGAAAATATTTCATTCTTGCAATCTCATCTTATTTACAGGCATTCAGAAAAAGCTGAGCAATCTAGAGGGAAATCATGTCAATACTGGTAATGGCACTAACCATCTGCCCTCCTGGAGCAGCTGACTCCAAATATGTGTTTGCCTCTCAGAGCTCTAATAGAGACATGTCCAGCTGCTACCCCGGACCTCTGCATCCAATCTGCTTATGCAGTAAAATCAAAACTGGACCAGAGTCCTTTTAACTTGTCAACAAAAGCCAATCTGACCCCTGCCCCTTTCACATCTATCGAATACATGATGCATTATACAAAATGGTGTTACTCCTCTTCCTTTGTGTTTTCAGATTTCACATAGCAAAGACATTTAAGGCAGGGCTTTCGTTTACTTTGTAAGCCATAAGGTGATGGTAGAATGCTGTTGTCTGCCGTATTTCTTTGCAGATATTTGAGCCTAACACTTTTGCTTGTATTTTCATACAAAAGTGTGTCACTGTCCGAATACTTATGGACCTAACTGAATATCCATACTCTGTTAAGAAAAATAATCCATACACGGTGTAACATACTAGAACATTTGCCCTTTCTGAGTTTGAACACCATATCATATTATTTTCGAACCTGCCTAATCCTGACCAGAGGCTCTGGGGGACAGGATTAAACTCGCATAGGGCGCAAGGCCGGAACAGACCAAGGACAGGGTGCCAGATCATCTGAAGGTGAACACACACAAACACACACCAAAGAAACACACCCCAGGGCCAATTCAGCATCGCCAATGCACCTAACAGGCATGGGTGCAAACCGTGGAAGAAAACAGGATCACCCGAAGGAAACCCACACAGACACAGGGAGGACATTCACGCACAATGCTGGGTCTCCATTCTGTGAGGTAGCAACCCTACCACTGTGTCTCCCTGAGTTTGAACGAGTCCATACTAATAGAACCAAGGCATCAAAAAACCTTTTAAAATTATCTGTAGGTAAAAGAATAGATATTGTCACGACTTGGGTCACAAAGTTGCACAGGAGCACTCAGGGTTTTCCAAGAGACAGAAACTTTATTCCAATACAGGTGGAGCAATCACAAGTCTCTTTCATTAGCGATCCAGGCCACACACAGGACAACTGTCAAACCGGCCTCCTGGTCAAAAGAACACAAAATCTTCTTCTTCAAAAGAAGAGCTTGGGAGCCCCAACCGGAGCAGAGGGAGTCTGGGGGAAGAGAGACAAGACAGTGAGACAGTAGGACAGCAGCGGAGCGGTTTTTTTGCAGATCACGTGGCATGGCAGCAGGCAGCAGGCTAGCAGCTGATCCCACAAAGAGAAGATGAAAAGCTGTGTTAGTTTCCCATTGCATTACTGCTTAAGAGGTTTAAGAGGAGGTTTCAGAGGAGCGGTCACGTCACAATATCAATTAAATATCATTTATTGCTGATGGCGTGTTTGTCTGAAGCAATGTCTGACAAATTTCACACAGATTACGCATTTGTATAGGAGAAGACCAAAGGCTATGTTTTGTTCCAAATATTTTCTTCATTTAGTGATCACATTTGATCTTTAGGGTGGCATGGTACTGCAGCGGAAGCTCTGCTGCCTCAAGTTAGGAGACCTGGGTTCACGTCCTGGCATGGTTTCCCTGGGTCTGTGTGGGTTTCCTCTGGGTGCTCTGGTTTCCATCCAAACACATGCATGTGAGGTAGATTGGTGGTCCTAAATTGGCACTAGTGTGTGGTTGGGGTGCATGTGTGCATTTGCCCTGCAATGGACTGGCGTCCTGTCAAGGGTTTGTACCTGCCCTTGTACTCTTGCTGGCTGAGACAGACTCCAGCAGCATCCATGGCTCTGCTCAAGATTAAGTGGGTTAGACAATGACGCATTGTGAGTTGTGGCACCTTAGCTGTGCGCCTTTCTAAATGATGTCCAATCAATCCAGTTCTCTACCGGTGGACCTCAATGAAGATTTAGTCTCAACTCAAAGATAATTAAAGGGCTCACCTGAACACAACTTGGAGTGCTACAGCATAGGGTCTGAATACATATAGATATGACAGATTTCACTGTTGGATTTTTTTTTTTTTTTTTTTACAAATTTACAGATCATTCTGAAAAGATGGGAAAAAATGGCAATTTTTACTTCTTAAAATTAAATCTACAGCACAATAGAGTGTACAGGAAGTGATGGGATCTCAATACTTTCTTAATCCATGGTATGTAAATTTGTTTAGTCTGTGAAATTTTAGTTTGTGGCCAAAATCTTTTCCTTCTGTGTTATTTAGTGATAGCTCTGCTAGTATATACAGTTAATCTGGACAGGGGTAGCCCACATTCCAACTAAAGTAGACTTAAGACAACAAAGGCTTCTAAAGCAGTTGACATTCACTGAACTCCAGGTAGACTGTGTTGTAGCAATACAATGCATATGCTTCTGCTATATTCCATTTGGTATGGGATTCTCAAAAAGCAGTGTTAATGTTTATGATGTACCATTTGTTGTAATGACTAATGCAATGCATTTGGTTACTACAAATGTCTGTTATGCACCTTCTGTTGGAATAACAAATGCAATGCATATGCTTCTGCTATATTCCATTTGGTATGGGATTCTCAAAAAGCAGTGTTAATGTTTATGATGTACCATTTACTGTAATGACCAATTCAGTATGTTTGGTTGCTACAAATGGCTGTTATGCACCATCTGTATGGAATGACAAATGCAATGCATTTTGTTACAAAGAATGTTTATGATGCACCACTTTTTGGAATGACAGAGACACAGAGGACACAATGACTCTTGTCCTTTTTATTAAGGTGGATTCTGTCCCTCGTTTAACTACATCTAAAGTTCCGTACAGCCTGTGTTTTATTTGTGTAGGGAAATCAACAAAATAAATGCAGAAAGATTTGTATTCATCAGTTTCATCAGATTCATCAGAGGTTTCTTTGGAATGAATACAAAAGGTAGAGATAGTACTAGTATAAGCTGATTAGTTGCCGTCCCACTGATTAATTGTATACTGGTTAGTACATGCAAAAAATAATCTTACAAATGCAAAAACAAAAATAGTGAATAAAGATCTTAATATTCTTGACAGGCAAGTTAGATGAAATTAGGCAAAACAAGGCAGCAAATTAGAAGACTCCCACACACTCAAGTCATAGCCGCAGTGTCTTTGTGAATTATAAATGGAACAAATGTCACATTTGTATTAATTTGTGAAATCACAAAGTGCCAGAATACAAAAAGCATCACAATTAGTGTTGAATTAGATAATTAGTTGTGGGAAAAAAAGGCCCAGAGGCACTGCAGACTTACAGCATCAGAACAGAGCACCTCTCCATGTCAGCACTACTGACAAAGGCAGTTTGAGATTTACATGCTTAGCACCATGTGCATATAGCTCCTATATACAGTATATGTCAGCATTATTCCCAAGGAAACCTACCGGATCCCATGCTGTCACAGCCAATATATCCTTATGGTACATAGCATCATTCCATGTGAGCCCTAAACTGCCAAGTACATTTACTGGATTACACACTGTCAAAGCCAATAAATCTTGTTGGTGTAGACCATTTTTTATGTGATGCCTGCTAACAAAAGGCATTTGCTCTGTCATATAATGTAGTTACCCATTATTGCATATATTCCATTGCTATGAACCTGAGCTATACAAAGACAGAAGGAAAGCTTTTCCAGTGTAAATACTGTGAGTAGCTGGTTAAGCCAAAGTTGGGCAGCAGCGTCACAGGCTTAAAAAAAAAAGAAAGGGAAACAGAATAGATTATGTTTAGTAAGAGATAACACAAAACTGTTTGCTGTGTGTTTGAATTTAATTAATGCAAGGATATGACTTAAATCTTTATAAACTCAGGAAAAATGAGCCATGTGGTTGAGCAAGAAACTATTTACATGGCTCTCTGTCACAGAAGCCTGTAGCAGGACATGTGCAAAGATGGAAACCTGCAAAATCCCCAGGCACACAGATCCTTTTATCTAACTTTTACATCTGCACTGTATTACGGGATTTCTACCTGGATATTATTTTTATTATCCTTTTTCATGCAGTGCTTTAGAGATAAACTGCTTAAGGGAGGCCCCCTGCTAAGCACTGTAGCTGCTGTGAAACGGCAAGGAAGAATGAAGACCTCTAAATCATTTCTCTGTGGTCAGGGAAAAAAAAAAAGAAAACTTCCCATTCCAAAGTTCTAATTACACTGTTATTTCTAAATAAATAAAAATTCTTTCCAAACTTACTAATTCTTTTGGGGATGTGACTTTATGAGAGTCAGATGTGATTGTCTTCTTGGGCGCATCGGAACGCCCACAGCTTGCCAGCCAAGTGGAGGATGTACAGTATGTGTGTGCATCGGGGCGCCTCGGCTCGCATTATTGCACAGTCCCATCCACCCGCTCTTCCCACTAAGACAGCAGCGTTTTCAAACAAGCCATTAAATAGCATGCAACGCAGGTTTACTGCCTGGGAAAGATGCCCTTAGAGAAAGCAGCTGAGGACATAATGTAGGGCAACTTCAAAGGGGCTCCGAGGTGCACTATTGCTAATTACAAACCGTTTGATCGCTGCAGACATACCTTGCTGTAAATTAGGAAATGGCTCAGTCTTGTAATCTGTTTAATGGATGATTCTGTTTTGGCCTGAATTTGATTCACATCCCTTGCTGGGAGCACTCAGTCAGTAGACAGCATTATTACAATTATTAGTCTTGTGTATTTGCATAGAATATTTTAACCTCATTCCTGCTAATAATATTGTTCTCTTTTAGGCAAATTAAAACTGGATCACCCGCTAACCTATCTTCATAAAGATGTCTTTTCAGAAATGACCGTAACTAAAAACTTTGGCTACCCTGCCTCCAATTGTCTGGAAGAGGGGTCAGCAAGAATACACAAAGCTACTGGCGGTCTGGAATCCAGCTGTTGCCTCAGGTGACAGATACTGTAGGCTCTGTGTTAAAAGCACATGCGTCTGTCACATAAGTACTTTGGCAAAGAGTAATGGAACCTACTTTATGAAGCAAAGGAGCGGTGAAAGTAACACACAAAAAAGGAGCTCAAACAATACCCTGCAATAACAATGAAAAATCGCTTCATGAATTAAGCAAATTCAATTATCTCCTGCCTCATGGATCCAGCGTCTTTGGTTTGCATCCAACATCCAGTTTGCACGCTCTTTCTACGTCTGTGTGTTTCTTTGATAAGTCACGAAGGTCAGGTTAATCGGTGATTCCAAGGTGGGTCTGTGTTAGTCAAAGGGTGTGCTTGAGAGGACCATGCAATGGACTGATACTCTGTCATTAGCCTGTGTCTTATTCTGCTGGGATATGCTCTGGACCCCCCACACTTAAATTGCATTTACTGGGTTTAGAACATCATGCTGTGTTAATAAACGCAAGGAGATACGTATACAGTACATATAAAGAAATGAGTAGTGCCTGATCTTCGCCAGACACAGTACTTGGTACTTCACCAGGCATAATACCTGGTATGTCATACATTGTACTCTTCTGCTCCAAGACTTCCATTTTTGTCCCGTCAGACCAGAGAATCTCTTCCCTCATGATCTCAGAGTCCTCTAGACTGACGTATGTCTTGTAGTCAAGAGTGGCTTCTGTCCAAACATTCTACTATTAACCCCTGATTGATGCAGTACTGCTGAGATCATCGTTCTTCTGACAATTTCTCCCATCTCAGCAGAGAAATTTTGGAGATCTGTTAGAGTCACCATTGGATTATTGATCATCTCCCTGACTAAGAACCTTCTTGCCTGGTTGCTAAGTTTTCACAGTTAGATAACTCCAGGAAGAGTCCTGGTGGTTCCAGACCTCTTCCATTTCATAATTAATTAAGGCCACTGTGCTCCTGGGAATACTCAAAGCTTTGGAAATGGTATTATACCTTTACCCTGATCTTTGCCTCAATGCAGTTTGATCAATAAGGTCTGCAGAGAGTTTCTTGGACTCCATGGCATGATTTTTGACTTGACATGCATTGAGCATTGTGGCACCTTATATTCACCGCTGTACGCCTTTCTAAACGATTTCCAATCAATTCAATTTTCTACAGGTGGACTTCAATGAAGTTCTGGGTCAAAGTTAATTAAAGTAAACAGGATGCACCTGACCACAACTTGATAGGAGACATTTCAGTTTTTGATTTTCAACAAATTTACAAATCATTCTGATGACAGAGAACACATGAAAGCCCACTTGGAGTTTGAAAAAAATGCATCTGAAGGACTATCAAACTATGAGAAACAAGACTCTCTGACCCAGTAAAACCAAGATTGAACTGTATGGCCTCAACTGTAAGTATCACATGTGGATTAAACCAGATACTGGCCATCAACTGTACAATAAATTTCCAGCGGTGAAGCATGATGATGGCAGCATCATGCTGTGGGGCTGTTTTTCAGTGGCAGTTACAGGGAGACTAGTCAAGGATGAAAGCAAGCTGAATGGACCCGACAGCTCACCGGGTGTCCTTTTTAATCTTCCCCCCAGCACTTCCGGGTGTGGCGGAAGTGCTGAGGTAACAGGTCCCCAAGGCATTGGGGCGCCTCCTGGCGGTGACCACGGGCCCCTGCAGGGTGGGGCTTCCATGCCCTCAACCCGTGGCCCCAAAGCAACCAGGGCGGCAGCCCCCACATGATCCAGGGTGGGCGCAGACCCACATCCGGTCCCTCACGGCATCCCGGCCGGGTCATTGCCCCTGGCATCACTGACAATATACAGTGATCCCTCGCTATATCACGCTTCGACTTTCGTGGCTTCACTCCATCACGGATTTTAAATATAAGCATATCTAAATATATATCACGGATTTTTCGCTGGTTCACGGATTTATGCGGACAATGGGTCTTTTAATATATGGTATATGCTTCCTCAGTTGGTTTGCCCAGTTGATTTCATACAAAGGACACTATTGGCAGACGGCTGAGAAGCTACCCAATCAGAGCACGTATTATGTATTAAATAAAACTCCTCAATGATATACAATATGCTTCCCGTGTGGTACTTCGCATTTTTGATTGTTTGCTTTTCTCTCTCTCTCTCTGACATTCTCTGCTCCCGACGGAGGGGATGTGAGCAGAGGGATTGTTCACACACTGGCCTAGAGGATACGGACGCTTCTCTAAAAAATACTGAAAGACTACCTTCACATTGCTCCGTTGCTTGCGGCTGCTTTGTCGTGTGGTGCTTCGTATACTTAAAAGCCCGAACAGCCCTATTGATTTCTGATTGTTTGCTTTTCTCTCTCTCTGTCTCTCTCCCTCTCTCTCTGACATTCTCTGCTCCTGACGCGCACTCCTTTAAATAGTGTGGTCCCCGGCCGGGCTCCCAGGAGGACGAGAGGAGGGCTTGTGCCTCATCCAGATCGCGAGGGGGCGTCCGTCCTGGTTATGTTGGGGGCCTCGGGTAAAGGGCTTGGAAGCCCAGCCCTGTAGGGACCCGTGGCCACCGCCAGGCGGCGCACAGATGCCTGAGGAACCCTGGAGCCCAGCCCAGAAAGACGACAGGGGACACCCAGACGGCTTCCGGGTGCGCAGCCGGCACTTCCGCCACACAAGGGCGTGTCTGCGGAGGAGTGCCGGGAAGCAGCTGGAGCCCATCCAGGTTCCTATAAAAGGGGCCGCCTCCCTCCAGTCATGAGTGAATGTCGGGCGGTAGTAGACAGAGCTGGAGCGAGGACTGGAGGCGGCCAGGAGAAAGGAACAAAGGACTGTGAACCTGGACTTTGGGGGATCGGTGCTGGAAGCACTGGGGTTTTGTGAGCACGTGACTTTTGTAAATAGTTGTACAATAAACGGTGTGTGACAATATGATGTCCGTCTGTCTGTGTCCGGGCCAGCGTTCACAAGAGGAAGATATGTTTGCATTCTTTTAATTGTGAGACGGAACTGTCATCTCTGTCTTGTCATGGAGCACAGTTTAAACTTTTGAAAAAGAGACAAATGTTTGTTTGCAGTGTTTTAAAGTCCCTGTCTCTACAACCTCCTGTGTTTCTGTGCAAATCTGTGATCCAAGCGTGACAATTTAAAAATAACAATATAAAAAGTATGGTTTTTACTTCACAGATTTCCACCTTTCACGGGGGTTTCTGGAACGCAACCCCCGTGATTGAGGAGGGATCAATGTATACTCCTCTTTGCGGGATCAGCAGCAAGCATGCTGGCTTGTCACATGAGGAGCACGTCGTGCAGAGCTTCAAATTTTTCAAAGACCAAGGCGTGGCCGTCCTGTGTCTCAATCTCCTGTCTCTCTTCCCCTAGACTCCCACTACTCTGGCCACTGCTTCTGGGCCATTGTAACCCCCTTGATGAAGAAGACTTTGTGTTCTTTTGAGCAGGAATTGGGGCAGATGTCTCAAGTTTGACAGCTGTTCCTTGCGAGGCCAATTCTACTCAGAAAGAGACTTGTGTTTGTATCTCCCTGAACAGCAACAAAGTTTCTACTCCTTGGAAAACCTTTCATACTCTTCTGTGCAACTTTTTGACCCAACTTTGACAATATATATTGTAATCTGGACGCGGTATAGCACCCGACCTGGAACAGACTGACTCAGTGGCAAGTACGAAATGAACACAGCCTTTATTTATATTCTTCAGCCGTAGGACACGTCTTACCCATGCCACACAGCCCAACACAGTACCAAAGCACAAGTTCAACACAAAAGGCAACACCAAAACACTCTCTTTCCCTTAGTCCTCCTCCTCCCGACTCCAGCTCTCGAGTGGTGGTGGCTGGCCCCTTTTATATCCCACCCAGAAACGTTCCAGGTGCTTGACCACCTGGTCCTAATTGCACTTCTGGGTGGGGCTGAAGACTCGTCCAGCCAGGCTGTTGACTCCACGAAACACCCTCTAGTGGCCATCCCATCTCCCAACCTGGCTGTGGAGGACTCCATCTCTCATGGAACCAGGCGGGAGGCTGGGGAATCATAGTCGGCCCGGGAGGGTGCCACCAAGCGTCCCGGGGGAGGTACTGAGCTGTCCATGGTTGCTCCACCAGAACATATGCAGCAGGGGCATCTCGGCCGGGCATGGGACCTAGCCGTCCATCACAATATATATGTCTGAGATTTGCCTTCCAGACTCATCTGAGGTAAGCACTACCTCTCTGGGACACAAGGGACATGATCACTGATGGTAACATCTCTCTTTTCTTCCACAGTCCTCAGACACCGCCCACAGACAGACACTGACTCCACTCCCTGCAGTCCCTCCACTGTAAAAGCGAGACCCTCCTGGTGTGGCTCATCTTATTCTGGAGAAGGCGGACCAATGACTGTAGCTCCCACCTGAACTAACACACCCAAGAGAAGACTGAAAAATCCTCTTGTTTATTTCTTTAGTTAACTTTCCTTTTATTTTGCCTTATTGAATGCCATCCAGTACCTGTTTCAGTTCAATGACCTTGTAAATATTAAAAGGGGACATTTATTTGGTACCCCATTACTTCCTCTGTGACCAGTGTATTCTCTTGGTTGATGACAATATGTATTGTATACTGTATATACACTACTACTGTATAGGCAGGCAGTGTGGCACAGTGGTTCAAACTTTGGGGTTTCAAACCACTGACACTGTGAGGCCCTGAGAAAGTCACTTCACCTGCCTGTGCTCCATTTAGAAGAATATATGTAACCAACTGTATCTCAAATGTTATAAGCTGCTTTGGATAAAAGTGACAACGAAATAAATGTAAATATATATGTTACTGTCAATGTGTGAAAATAAGCATTGTGTGGAATGCATAGGAAATCTATGGGATGTCAAAATATGAAACAATTAAACTCTGTATTGTATCCAATGCCAAAAGGCAAACCGGTAAAGCAAAAAATGCTTCCCCTAGTGACCAATGTTTCCTCTAATTATTTTGATAGTTGGGCTGTATACATAGGCAATTTTGCAAAATATTTTTATGACAAAATTAAACATGTGCAATATTTATGTTCTTATCAGTAGTTAATATTAGTTTATCAGATGAGTGCACGGGAAACAAAATACAATCTGCAATTTCATACAAGTGCATTTCTGGGCATCTGTGCAGCTTAGAGTACTTCTGCCATTTGCACTTCTGTCTTACTAAGACAGTAAGAAAGTCCTGTACTTTATTTTGCATTTCTTTTTTCATTTTCAAGTACATCTTTTCAATAAAGGCCTTTTCATGGCTCACTTGTCATACTTTGCCTAAATAGTATTTGTTGTTCTGTATAATGCCTAGTTATTATATACAATGTCTATGGAAAGCATATAGCATATTAAAGTAACACAGACATTTCATGCTTTGCCTAAAAACGTCATGCATTCTATAGGTTTCCTAGGCATTCTACACAATATCTGCTTTTCACACATTTCCGCTAACGTATGTATACAGAGAGAGAGTAGTGGGGCAAATGTCAAGGCCAAATGCTTGGAGTGCCAACTAGGTAAAACCCCATTTAATTGCAACAAAAATAAGAAAAATGTGACAAAAATACAGGCTTGTAGGCACTCTTTGTTAGGGACAATTCCTTTGAATCAGCTCTCTCTCCAGGTCACACTTTTTCTCCTCTCTCTCTCCTGTCAGCATTCGCTATATTGGTCAGGTCTGAAATGAGACACCTTCCAGGAGCATCTTCCTTTTATAGCCAAAAAAAAAAAAAAACAGTAACGACAAATGATTTCTTGCATATCCCAAAACCACATAAGGAATGCCTCAATGGTCTTTAACACACCCTGTTTTTTGAAAGCCCCCCCTAGCCTTGACTTCCAAAGAAGACAAGAAACCCCCTCAAAAAATAACAAAAAAAAAAAACTTGCAGGGCAAAAAAAATGGAAGAAATCTTGTGAATGGCAATTCAGAGAGAGAGAGAGAGACCCTTCTAGGTAGGCTGGGTGTGCAATGGGTGTCAAAAAATGGGACAAATACAAAAACAGAAGATAATAACACGAGTAATCCACTTCTCAGAGACAGATGGCCATTCTATCATGGTCACTTCAGGAATACAATACAACAGTACAAACTACAAGACAAAATGCAAGAATAGATTATACCACTCACTAAATGCAGAACCATACCATATGAGGATATACAGTATCACATATCGGAAGAGTGGGGTTTCCTTGGCTCCGTTGCCTTCCAGAGGCAGTCAATGCTGTGAGGGAAAAAGACGACAAGACTGTTAGCAACAGTGTCCCCTCTTGCCTCGGGGTTGTACCACATTCCTAAGGTGACCCTCTGGCACACATGTGTGACAATACTTACACATATAGTAACTGCTGAGCAGAATTATTTTTCATCCCAGCCGGGATGAGTATGAGAGGTGGTGGAAGGACAAGATAATGAAGCAGCAGGGTAAGTTACCTATTTTGCCAATTTTTATCCCCCATTTGCTAGATGGAAGCAACCCAGGACAGCAGTATGAAACCCTGCAGGGCATGATGGGAGTTGTAGTGCTGAGAGCCAGCCCTGCTGGGTCCCATGGGAGTTGCCAGGGGGTGCTGCAGGGATTCACAATCCTTACTTTTCGGGACTTCCACCTGATGTGGAAGTGTTTTCTTTGGACCATGCTCTGGTACCATAAGTACTCCTGGGTCAGACATAAAAGGAGATCATCCAGCCACCTCAGTTGAGTCAGAGTCGGGAGGAAGGAAGGCAACACTCACTCAAGGGAGGTGGACGATGAGAGAAAAGATGGCAGGAGGCAAGAAAAAAGAACATTGTTTCTACTGTACTTGTGCTTGTGTGAGGTATTTTTATAGTTTTTTGAACCTGTGACTGCCTGCATGTTAGTTGTTTTCATTGTATGGAGCTCAGTGGGGCCCCCGTCTGTCACTATATATGCAGCACTTCCATCCACATGCATTCTTTTATGCTGAATACTGTATATAACAAATGGTGTACTTGAGACAAAAATCCACTGTTTCTACTGATTAACCCAATTTTATAAATGACATGCATTTGCAAACTTTGCCAATCATTTGTATGTGGTTATTTTTATCTTTACGCACACAACTCTAGTAAAGCACACATTTATAGACATTTCTGCAGTTTAAAGCATATTTCCTTCCAAAGACTTAATTGTCCAAATGCATATTAGTTTTACAATTCTGTCAGCTTTTAATGCTTTGCTTCATATATATGTTTTATACAACTTTACCACCACAAGCATCTCTTTGATCTCATTTATCTGTAGAAAAGCTGCAAGAGTGAGCTCTGCCCTTGGCTCGGGTCTGCCCTGCTGACAGCCGAGTGTAATTGGACTTTATAGAAGACCCGAGCTCAGAAAAAAGTGCCAATGTGCATTTATGGATTGAAGTTTTTTAGATATTTTATTTCTGATAACTATAAATATAGCTTTCAACTGCTCTGCTATTGCAGCATTATAACCATGTCTGCATTTTTATTAGAAGCTATTTATTTGGGGCTTTTGCTCGTTTTCCAACTTGAGTCATTTCTGCATGCTCTAATCTCTCTGTTCTTCGTCCTGCTTCTGTCAATTGCGCTGTTTCCCAGATTCCTTAAGTCTTATGGATTTCTTTTTTATGTAAGGCATTTCAACACCTGACAGATAAGTCACTGGTGGAACCTTCTGTATTGTTATGTAGTACTGCTAGGATGAATTATCTTTCCTTTTATACCAAAGTGATCAGTGACAGTTCTTTTCAGATCCAAGGAAGTGAGCCGCTGTCTGCATCACTAGCAGATTGTACAGTTAAATGAGAAAGATGACGAGTCTGTATGATGATTCCCAGTGTGAAGGCACTGATGCCCCAGAAAAGTGCCATCTTAGTGCATACTCTTTGCAGATCAGAAAGTGGCATCTTCTGATATTAATTTTTTTTTCAACAATCCAATGGATTACGCTGCGTCACTTGGCACGTGCTTGTCGCCATGACATTGCACATTTCTTTTGATTTCAGCTGGTTTGCTTTAAAAGCTTTCCCCCTCTCTTTAATCATTTTTCATTTTCAAGAAGATCATTCCATTCCCAGAACGTCATTTCTAAAGTAGTATTTCCCAACAGCTGGATGGCGCCGTTAGATATGCATTGAGATATCTACAGCCGAGAGAATCAATTGTTGCTGCTCACACCCACCCAATGCTGTTTCTAATACATAAGAATGAAAAAAAAAAAGTTAAAAAAAGCAGGCATTCTGTCACACAAACTTGGGAGGACGGCTTAACTTATGGTCACATCCTGGATAAAAAGGCAGTTGGTAGAAAAGCCATCATCACACGCACATGGAAATGATGCAGAGAACAGTCTGTATTCTGCTTGGTTCTGAACGACCATTGTTTCCAGAAAGTCTGACCCCTCAACCACAGACACATTTCCAAAAGTCTCCAAAGACAAATTAAACTGTTATAAATCGAACTCTGTAGGGAAGCCAGCTTGTTTCTGTTTAGTTCGGAGAGCCTCATTAATTGTTGGCAACGCAAGAATCTCATTCTACCCTGAATGGCCTGGCCTGACCGAAGCTTCAAAGGTGCTTCAGATACTGTAACACTAAAACTCTCCACTAAACCATCCTTATCGGGACAGAGGAGGTACAGTGCATTCTCTGTGGTTTTGCTTTTCATTTTATTTATGACCTAAATACCATCTTGCTTCTTTAAAAATACAGAGGCACTGCCAGCACCAAATGAGGACTGGAACTATCTCCAGAGTGCCCGTCTTCTCCTTACTGTCTGAAATATACCCTTATGGAATTCCCAATACCTTCTCAGCTAACTTTGCAGTGCTTCTTATTTCTGAATGGTCACCATTTTCACTGCATCCAGCTCAAGTGTAGATACATTGTCATGAAAGACACTATATAAAATTGAGATGAACCCTTTTCTGCCTTCTTGAAATTGTTTGTGACATGTTCTTCCATTGATTAAGAATGATTCAATCAGTAAACTTGTTTTAGTTCCTAACGTTTATCTTGTGAGGTTGCAGAGTCCACTGTTTTGCACCTCTACCTCCACTTGGCTTAATCCAAATCACCCACAGAGGTGGTAATGCCATATGACATATCTTCCTTAAGCCAGTTGAGCCACAGTTTCTTTGGCTGCCCCCCGTGGTCATTGGGCATTGAGATGTATAGTGTCATTCTTGCAACTGAATCTGGAAGGTTACTGGTTCAAATACTGCCCGAAGGGATACCACTCCATTGGGCCATTTTTCAAGACCCTTAACCTGAAAATTGCTTCAGAGAGGCACTCTACAATGGCTAAACCTGTGCAAGTCAGGCAAAAAGATAATTTCCACTTATATTTATAAAGTATATCAAATTAAATTAAAAAAATCCTTGTTACTCCATGTCATATGGCTATACCACGGTATCCTTACATTCTGGATCTTCTTGACTGTTGGTGCAACTTCAATCCATTTGTGCACGTCTTCGTTTAGGACTCAGTCCCACAGAGTGACCATCATTCGTATTTCAATCACATGCAGGGATTGCTTGTACTTCTCTGTCACTGGCCAACATTCAGGTCCATACAGGGTGTGCGATGGACTTGTAAATCTTTGCCCTTTGGCAAGATGGCCATTTGGTGATCTTAAAGTACTTTTTTGACCTGGTGCTGCTTAATCCAAACAGTGATAATTCATACTGTCGATACAAATTAGTGAGTTAAGATCTTATATTGTCTGACTTTGTTCACATTTTCTTCATCAACACTGATGGTGCCATCTGTCTGGAGGCTGCATTCCGTGTTCTCTGTCTTACTGATGCTGAGTCACAGCTTGTATTCGTCTATCCATGTCTTCCATTGCTGCGTTTGTCGTGGTGGTTCCCAATGTACTTTGCTGGTATAAAAAAATCATCAGCATAATGGAGTGTGCAGGAGAGAAGCGACTGAATGTCAGCTATCACCGTGTTCATGCAGAGATTCAACATAAGTGGCAAACATGACGACCCCTGATGCACTCCTAGCTAATGGAAAAGGGTGGGCAGGCTCCAACTGTATAACAGACTTGTCACAGTAAATGTGCTTTATACACGGTACTGTATAAAATAAAGATTTCATTAATGCATTTGTTTTTGTCCTGTATTATGCGTACATTTAGTTTATAGTTGCACTCACTACCATGCACTCATTTATATTTTCTGAACATGAATACTCCATGACAAAGAACAGGAAATCAGAGCCTATCTCAGGTATATTGAGCTGCTTTAGAAAGAAACGGCGGCCCATTACAGCAGACTCACTCTAACAGACCCAAAGTCACTCATTAGAGAGCCAGTTTAGAACTTCTTGTTAACCTAACTTGCATAAACATGGAATGTGAGAAAAGAGTAGAGTACCAAGAAGGAGACCCTTGAGGACATGAGGGTCAGACTTCACATTGGCAGTGACTGAGCCCAGAACTGAATTGATGTGTCTGCTCCACTGTGTACATCCATAGGTACCCACAGAAAGCCAATATAGAGAGGCCAGTTGGAACTGAGTTAGGAAAAGCAAAGTATGGAAAGAAACACCATGAACGCTAGTGATATGGACAGTAATTAAGACGGATTTTGTGTTCAGGTCTGTAGATTAGTGATGTAGGGTTGTTCACCATTGCACCCTCACACCACCTTCTACTGAACACTTTCAATTCAAAGTTGAAGAGGTTTGGAGCCTGGGCTGCCCACATTGAGCACAAGGTAGGAACTGACTGTTTCATGCACACACACACACACACAAACACACACGAGGAATTAGCTTAGAAATGCCAGTAAACCTAAACTCTCTGGTTTTGGGTTGGAAAGAAGACCAGAGTGTGCAGACAAAGACCAGAGCACATCAAGGGAGAAAATGCAAACTGTAAATAGACAACGTCAGGCTGTGGAATTCAAAAAATGTTAATTGTATCCTGCTGTGGAAGTGCTAAATTAAATTTGATTGACACTGTAACAAAATGTTTTGAAGTAATTTGTTGTGGAATATTTTTGAAACATTATAAATTTCCCTTAATTTCTGTGACACATCGTTCTCTCTCTGCCTTTGTAACCCATCTTTCCTAGGGCATAAGCCGTGAACCAGAGTTTCTCCAGGCATTTTGGTCCTCCAGGCTGACCCCAGGTGTTCCCCATTCTTTTAGCATTTGCCTCCATTTTATGTCATCAACACTTTCTTGGCCGGTCTCTTTTTCTCTGTCCCTGAGAATTCCATGTGGTGGCTTATCTGGTGATGCTAGGTGTTTGGTGGCCTGTCCACCTCTGCTGTCACCAGAGAATATCTTCCTTTGCTGCCACAGCTCTTGGTTGCTGATGGTGTCAGGCCAGCATATCTGGAGGTTCCTTCTCAGACAAGTGTTGAGGAAGGTCTGAATTTTCTTAATAGTGGTAACAGTAGACCTTGATGTTTCTGCTCCGCAGAGTAGGACTGACTCCATGTTGATATGAAAGAGCTTGATCTTAATTGCGATAGACCAGTCACCCTGGAGCCTCAAACACTTTGACTTGCTAATCCTAATTTTGATGTCAGTGTCTTTCCTTGCATATCAAGATTGCTGTCAAGGTAGGTGAAGCTCAGCACATCCACAAGTGCTTTACTGTCTAGCATGATGTGAATTGCATTGGCAGCATTTAAGCAAAAGACCCTGCTCTTTTCTTTGTGGATATTGAGGCCCAGCTAAGTTGATTTATCTGCAACAATTGCTGGTATTTCCCTGCATTTGTTGATGAGTGCGAGAAAGAAGAGTTAAGCCATCTGTGAAGTCTAAGTCATCCAACCGTGTCCAGTGTGTCCACTGCATGCCATTTTGTTTCTGTGCTGTGGCTGTCTTTATGAACCAGCTCATCACCAACAGCAATAAGGGTGACAGCAAACAGCCGTGCCTCACTCCTGTCCACACTTCAAAGGCATCTATAAATTGCTCCCCATGGACCACTCTGCTGGTCATCCTTTTGCAAGATTTCTTGATAATGCCGCTGATCATATCTGGCACTCTGTAGTGTCTCAGAGGTTTGGAAATTGTCTCCATGTTCATTATACCGAATGCCTTTTCATAATCAATTAAATTGACATATTAGACAAGTTCCACTCCAGCAACTGCTCTAAGGTAATTTCTATTCTATCCTTGGGGAAACCAGATTGCTTATCCCGGAGCTGGGGGTCAACAGTGTCATATTCAAGAGCCTGTTGAACTGCATGCTTAGATGGACAAGAGAATTGTCCCTTTAATCTGAGGTTGACTTTCTTGGGGATCTTAATGTCATAACATTCCTTAAGTTCTAATTAGATTTATCTTTCATCCAAGATCTTCTGGAAGAGGAGGAACAGCATCTCTATCATGGTCTCACCATCAGCCTACTGTGGGAAACTGTTGTGCCCTGCTATCTTGTCATTCTTCAGCTGTTTTTTGGCTTTGCAGATCTCTTCCTTTTAGGCACTCTGCAGTCTATTGGCAGGTCACTGTCAACTAATAGGATATA
The DNA here is from genome assembly GCF_016835505.1 of Polypterus senegalus. Classification (NCBI taxonomy): domain Eukaryota; kingdom Metazoa; phylum Chordata; class Cladistia; order Polypteriformes; family Polypteridae; genus Polypterus; species Polypterus senegalus. Next base: position 49,645,981 of record NC_053169.1, on the reverse strand, counting down.
TTAGGTGAGTTATGGAATGATGATCTGTACAACAGTTCCTTAAAATGCTCTACTCATCTCCTCTCCTCTTCTGATGCATACAATGATTCAAAAAAAGAACACTTTTTCAAGGAAATCTCTGAAAAGTGAGCGGGGTGAAAGCTGATGAAATATGAACTGATCTGGATTCTTCAGCAAATGGCTGGTTGTTGTTGGTTGATACTTTAATACCTGAAAGGAATTCTATATGGAGATACTTTCTGAAATTTGATGAGTTTTGCATGCTCTGTACATTACATAAGTGCAACTTATGGCCTTCCATGGGAATAACAAGCTCAAACAAAAATAAATTTTGGGGCACCAACCCAGCCGTCCCTGTTTACTTATTAGTCCAAACAAAAACAAAGAATAATTATGGATGATATGATCTAGGCTTTCTCATTCGCCGCCTGAAGGTTATGGAGCTCCTTAGCTCTGGTCGCTCTGGAGGGAAGTGAATGGTCATGTTTTTATAGCCCAGGGGCTGAAAGGGGTGGAGTCAGTAGCCCACACTGGGCGGTTTCTCTATACTGTGGAGGAAGAAAAAGACAAGACAGTTAGCCACAGTGCCCCCTCTCAGCCCAGGGTGGTATCATATACCTGGGAAGAACTTGGGGGGTGAACCTCTGATGTGCATGTGTGACAAACTACCTGGTTAACATCTTTCATTATCATGTCCCTTTGCAAGGTGAATGTAGAGATTCAGTTTTCAAGGTAAGTTCAGAACAGTTCACAAGATTAGGATACTTTACAACAGTTTGTTCAGCTGAATCCTCATTTGTGTTAGGACCCTCTTAATCAAGGTCAGTGTTATGCAGAGCAGAAGCTGATCGCGACAAACATATTTGGTCTCAATGCAGGAATCAACATTGTATATCACATTAGAATTTTGTTTCAGTCAGGCGAATAATTTGCACAGAATATTTTTCCTACCTTTGGACTACCCACATTTGCATTATTTGATTGCTGAAGATTAGTAACATTGCCAGTGGGGCTAAAAATTGTGATTGTTTCATGTTGTTTTCCCACAGGAAATACTGTTAAAGAAATGTTTGTGTGCTTGTGTTTTTTTTTTTCCTAACCCACATTAAGCAATGCTGAGAAGCACAGAAAAGCCAAAGCCTTATTTCTTCTATAGGAAAACAACGAGCTGTTGTTAAACTTTTCAGATTTTGCCTTTTTGAACTTTAGTTTTTCTTTCACACAGAGAATAGGGACTAGGCCAGGGATTTATTTACTCTGGGAGCTTGTCAGCAGAACCACCACAATATTTAAAATCTGTATCCCAAATGTGAGGGATTTTTCAGGGAGTCAGTACTGCTTGAACTTTTTTTCTGTTTAAGAATGGCTGGCCATTCACCATTCCAAGCCTCGGTTTTATGAGCAAGCAGAAATCTGGGATGAACAACGTAGTGAAGACCTGATTTCTCCGGGGAACTTGGGCTTCTAAATTACTCACGCTTGCACATCTGAAACACATATAGATTCTTTTAGTGGTCCCTGGTGCCATATCACTTCAATTTAATTAAAATTCTCATATCATAAATTAATTATAATGTGTCTAAGCACTAAGGCCTTCAGAATGGGGTTTTACATGTAACTGAAAAAAAACATCCAAGATAAGATGGAAGATGTAACTTTTATTGGCTAATGATTTTTCAGGAATCATCTGTTACAGAAGAGTCTGGTATATGTCAGATTATTATCATTTTCTGCATCTGGACTTGTCATTTTCAAAGCAATTCTCCACTTTGGTGGGCAAGTTAATGCTTAGGTGTCACAGTTTGTGGAGCTTTATGGAGGGGAGTTTGATTGACACTGTCTGAGTATTGTTATGTGTAAAATGAATTATGAACTGTCCTCCTCATGATCAAGTGGATTTTATCCACGATAGATAGATAGATAGATAGATAGATAGATAGATAGATAGATAGATAGATAGATAGATAGATAGATAGATAGTGTGGTCTATGGCCGGCTTGTCATCCCGGCCAATACCCCCAGGCCGCCGGATGAAGCTCTCCCTGCAGCATGGAGGTGCCCCGGATACCAGCAGGGAATCATGGACGATGGAGTTTTCCTTTACAGCCCTGCTGGATACCACAGGGGCCAACAGAGGATGCTGCAGGGAGGCCCAGAGAGTCGTTTGTGCCCTATAACCCGGAAGTGCATCTTAGTCACAGCGACAGGAAAGATGACTTACTTCCGGGATGAAGAAGAGGACTTTTTATCTGATCCGGAAGTGATAAGGAGTCACATGGACTGAAGGATGGGAAACACTTTCAGGTCAGAGAAAAACACCAGAGCGCTGAGCTGAGCTAGGTGGAAGGGTAGCAACGCATCTGGGAGTGGTGAATTATATTATTGAGTATTGGTTATTGTATTTAATGAGTATTGTGGAGTGGAGGGTGCTTTGTGCACTGTTGATTATTAATAAAGTCAACTATTGGACTTTTATCTGGTGTCTGACGTATTGTCCGAGGGTTCAAGAGGTCGTTAGCGCCCTCTATCTGTCACAATAGATAGACAGACAAACACATTATGGAAAGCGATTCATTTATATTTGGTTTTGACCAATGAGGTAATAAGGCGTTGTAATGAGCAGGATCCAATCAGGGAACTGCCATATAATGAACATGCATAAATCAGAGTGTGGTTAGAGCTTGCAATTTTTTAAAAGTCTGAATTTTCACATTTTACATTGCAACGGCAAGCAACTTCAGAAGTATACAGTTCTGAAGAATGTTTCCAAAAGTCTCCATTTCGTTGGTTGAAAATGCGAGGGTAGTGTGGATGAAAGGTGAAACTAATATCTGCCTTTTTAAACAGCAATGTATAAGAATGGATGTAGCCTGAGTACGTTTTGGGGACAGACTGACTTTATAATTGAATTTAAAAAAGAGAAGAGAAGAGAAGAGAAGATGATCTTAGCTATGCAGAGGTAGCTAAGGATTGTGTAATTCAGACATGAACACGACCTTGTAAAGAAAGCAGAGCTGTCTAAAGATGCAGTCTGCCCATCATGTACTTTTGCTAAATGTGTGTGTTTTACAAATGAAAGGCTTCCAATTGATCTCTTTTTGTAAACACACATTAGAAAAGTATACACATATTCCAGAAGTGTCATTCTACTAATTATGACACAATGAACCTCAACATAAAAAAATTCAAAGACAGTATATAGGGGTCATTGGCCGTTGCTGTTACATTTATATAATAAATAAATAAAGTCAATGGAATGACAGTCTGAGGCAGTGATTATTCCTGCTGCTCCCCATATCAACGATGATTTTTTTTGTGGTCTCCTGGTTTATTCTCCTGCATCTCAAATATGTGCATGTTAAGTAAAATGGGGGTTCTAAATTGACATTTACGTGGAATGTCACTGGCTCAGCATGACCCTTAAAATGGATTAAGTAAGTTTAGTAAATGGATGAATCAATATGTATTTTATATGGACTCCATAGTAAAGAACATTAGAACAATCCAGAGGAGAACAGGCCATTGAGCCCAACAATGCTCACCTGTCCTATCCTCTTATTTCTTCTAAAAAACATCAAGTTGAGTTTTGAAGGTCCTTAAAGTCCTACTGTCTAGCACTCTACTTGGCCACTTATTCCAAGTGTCTATGGTTCTCTGTATGAAGAAAACCTTCCTGATGTTTATGCAAAACTTACCCTTAACAACTTTCCAACTGTGTCCCTGTGTTTTTGCTGAACTCAATTTAAAGTCACAGTCTTAATCCACTGGATTAAATCCCTTCTTAATTTTAAACACTTCCATCATGTCTCCTCTGAGTCTCATTTTGTTTAAACAGAAAGGGCTCTGCTCTTTTAAACTTTCCTTTTTATTCATCAACTGCAGTACTACCAAAAGCCAAATCGCTCTTCTCTGGACTTTTGCTAAAGCTTCTATGTCTTTTAATAATATTTTAATAATAATAGTAGTAATGATAATGTTTTACATTTATATAGCGCTTTCCTCACTACAGAAAGCACTTTACATAATGAGTGAGGAGCCACCTGAACCACAGCAGAATCCACCTGGATGATACAACAGTGGTGACAGAGAGAGACAGACAATTAGAGTTAGGGTCGATTAATGGGTCAAAATGACTAAGCCATGGTGGGCAATTTAGCCAGGACATCGGGATGCACCCACTCTTTAGGAAGGATGCCCAGGGACTGTCACTGCACTGAGACATTAGGATTCACATTCAGCCAACAGGGTTAGTGCCCCCTGCTGACCTCACCAACACCTCCTCCAGCAGCAACCCAGGACCATCCAAGTACTGGCCGGGCCCAAACATGCTTACTTCAGGTAGATTTTTTGTAGCCTGGAGACCAAAACCGCTCACAGGACTGCAGATGAGGACTCACCAGGGTGTTATAAAGCTTGAGCAGAACCTTCTTGGACTTGTACTCCATACATCAAGGCACTATATAACATGCCATTCTGTTAGCCTTCTTAATGGTTTCTGAACACTGTCTTATAGTTGATAGTGTCAAGTCCACTACGACTCCAAACTCCTTCTCACAAGATGTACTTTTGATTTTCTGACCTCTCATGGTGTATTCAAATCTCACATTTTTACTTCCTATGTGTAATACTTTACATTTGCTGACATTAAATTTCATCTGCCACAAATCTGCCCAAGCCTGTATGCTGTTAAAGTCCTTCTGTAATGATATAACGGATTCTAAATTATCTGCCAATCCACCCAGCTTGGTATCATCTGCAAAATTAACCTGCTTGTTACATATATTCCAATCTAAATCATTTATATATATATATATATATTAAGAATGGTAGTGATCCTAGCACTGACCCCTGAGGTGTGCCACTCTTAACATCACCCAGTTCTCATCAGCTGCACACAACGTGTTCTACAAAGCCAGTAATCGGGTGAAGCACATCTTCTAGTGATCAATTGCGCAAAATGAGTTACAAAGCTGTTCATCAATAATTAGATAGATAGATAGATAGATAGATAGATAGATAGATAGATAGATAGATAGATAGATAGATAGATAGATAGATCTTTATTGTCATTGTCACTTTTACAAAGGAACAACGAAAGTGAAGGTGCAGTCGACTCAGTGTGAAGCATAAGGAGTTAAAAAGAAGAGACAAGAAGAGAGAAAATAATAACAAACCGAATAGTAATAAAAATACTTTACAAAATATACAAATTGCACTGGTTGACTTAAGGTCTATATTGCACATTGGGAGAATGATATGGAGCAGTTTTTTTCTGAGTTCAGGGCCATGATTGCTTTTGGATAAAAGCTGTTTTTAAGATGGTTTGTATTGGTTTTCATTGCTCCGTATCTCGTGCTCGATGGCAAAAGCTGGAAAAGGCAATGACCAAGATGTGATGAATCCTGTGAAATGTGTATTGCTTATTTGCGGCATCAGGAGGTGTAGATTTGTTCCAGAGTGTAGAGGCTACAACCAATTGTTCTCTCCGCTGTCCTGACGACCCTGTGGAGCGCTTTCCTTTTTGAGGAAGTGCAGCTGCCGTACCACACACACAGTCCGTACGTGAGGACACTCTCGATTGAACAGTGATAAAAGGCAAGAAGCAGATTTTTGGAGAGATGGTTCTTTCTGAGGATTCTCAGAAAATACAGTCTCTGGTGCTCCTTCTTCAGCAGCTCCTTGGTGTTGGCGCTCCAGGTCAGGTCATCCTCCAGCTCAATGCCCAGAAACCTGAACACCGGGACCCTGTCCACACAGACCCCACCAATGATGAGTAGCTGGATGTCAGTTTTGTTTTTTCTAAAGTCAATAACAAGCTCCTTCATTTTTGTGGTGTTGAGGAACAGGTTATTGACTCTGCATCCCTCTGACAGCCCCTCCACCTCGTCCCAGTATGCCAGCTCACCCTCCTTGCCCGAGATGAGTCCAACCACCGTTGTGTCATCCGCAAACTTTATGATCTTGTTGCTATGGTGAGTGGGGACACAGTCATATGTGTAGAGGGTGTAGAGGAGCACACAACCCTGTGGCGTCCCGGTGTTGAGGCTGAGAGTAGTGGAGGTGTGGGGACCCAGCCTGACCCTCTGGGAGCAACCAGGCAGGAAGTCCAGTATCCAACTGCAGGTGAGTGATGGAAGTCCCATATCTGCCAGTTTGGACACCAGTCATTGTGGGAGGATGGTGTTAAACACCAAGCTGAAGTCCACAAAGAGCAGTGTGGCGGAACTCCCCTGCTGCTCCAGGTAGGACAGGACAGCATGAAGAGCTGTGGCCTCAGCGTCCTCCGTGGTTCTCTTTGCTTTGTAAGCATATTGACATAGGTCCAGGTCTGCTGGCAGGCAGGCGATGTCATTATTTTGCACATAGATTTTTCTAGTGCGCTTTATCAAATAGTCAGATTTTCTATGGCAAGTCTTCATCATCCCTCTGAATTGCTGCATTACTTTCCTTAAATGGCACCCAAACAGAAATGAAATGTGAAGTGAGGGAGCCAACAGAAGACCAACTGTGTCAGGGCCTCAAACTCCAACCAATTTCACTCCAACCAGCTGCTTAATGAGGTGCCGATTCTTGTTGTTAATTAAACTCATTCTTTAATTTCATGGCTTGTCTCGTGGTGCATTAGCAGACATTTGTGAAATTGCTGATCTCCTCTTTTCTAAGAGCAGCACTGTTAAAATGTTTTGGGGACCTGAGAAGATCGACATTCCAGAGACTTTCATCTTTCTTTATTTTTCCTTTGGCACCCAGCCCTCAGTTGTGGCTAGAATATTAGTGAAATCTGTAAATGGACAAAAGAAAAATTATTATTTATTGGAGTCAAAATCACAAAATTCTATAAACATGTAAAAGAAAAAATTAATTATTATTTAAAGGAGTAAAAATCATGAAATGAGAATAAAATATTTACTCTTACCAATTGGAGTATTCTCGTTAAACTGAGGTCCACATTTTAGTTTATAATTTAAAAATGGAATAAGAATCTGAAAATCTAACAACATCATATTAAAGTCCTATAAATTCTGAAAAGAATGATACAATATATATATATGTAGGTTTTAAAAATAAGCCTGATTTAAAGGGTGACAAAAAACATGACATAAAATCGTTGGATTTTTAGGCTTAGGATTTCATAGATTTAGAGTAGATATTATACTTTGGACACCAGTTGTTTTGGCTCATCTTGTATCTCATTATTGTTTGGCTGCTAATTAATGAAAAAGAAACAATTAAGGGGTCTGAGTCTTCAAGAGCAAGTCAATTAAAATTAGTTCAAAAGAAGTTAATTAGCAGCAAAAACAGGTCACTCATTAAGAAAAGAGTTAGAATGAAAACCAGCAGCCACTGCGGCCCTGACTTCTGATTTTTAGAGGACTCTCACTGCATACAATCACACAGGCCAGGTTTTCATAATCTGTTTGTGTCCTGCTAAGTAGCCTACCATGAGCTGCCTGACACAGAGAAGTAGACCAAAAGCACCTCAAAAGCTAGACATCATGCCAAGATCCAAAGAAATTCAGGAACAAATGAGAACAGAAGTAATTGAGATCTATCAGTCTGGTAAAGGTTATAAAGCCATTTCTAAAGCTTTGGGACTCCAGCGAACCACAGTGAGAGCCATTATCCACAAATGGCAAAAACATGGAACAGTGGTGAACCTTCCCAGGAGTGGCCGGCCGACCAAAATTACCCCAAGAGTGCTGAGACGACTCATCAGAGAGGTCACAAAAGACCCCAGGACAACGTCTAAAGAACTGCAGGCCTCACTTGCCTCAATTAAGGTCATAAGGCCACCATAAGAAAGAGACTGGGCAAAAACGGCCTGCATGGCAGATTTCCAAGACGCAAACCACTGTTAAGCAAAAAGAACATTAGGGCTCGTCTCAATTTTGCTAAGAAACATCTCAATGATTGCCAAGACTTTTGGGAAAATACCTTGTGGACTGATGAGACAAAAGTTGAACTTTTTGGAAGGCAAATGTCCCGTTACATCTGGCGTAAAAGGAACACAGCATTTCAGAAAAAGAACATCATACCAACAGTAAAATATGGTGGTGGTAGTGTGATGGTCTGGGGTTGTTTTGCTGCTTCAGGACCTGGAAGGCTTGCTGTGATAGATGGAACCATGAATTCTACTGTCTACCAAAATATCCTGAAGGAGAATGTCCGGCCATCTGTTCGTCAACTCAAGCTGAAGCGATCTTGGGTGCTGCAACAGGACAATGGCCCAAAACACACCAGCAAATCCACCTCTGAATGGCTGAAGAAAAACAAAATGAAGACTTTGGAGTGGCCTAGTCAAAGTCCTGACCTGAATCCAATTGAGATGCTATGGCATGACCTTAAAAAGGCGGTTCATGCTAGAAAACCCTCAAATAAAGCTGAATTACAACAATTCTGCAAAGATGAGTGGGCCAAAATTCCTCCAGAGCGCTGTAAAAGACTCATTGCAAGTTATCGCAAACGCTTGATTGCAGTTATTGCTGCTAAGGGTGGCCCAACCAGTTATTAGGTTCAGGGGGCAATTACTTTTTCACACAGGGCCATGTAGGTTTGGATTTTTTCCTCCCTAAATAATAACAACCATCATTTAAAACTGCATTTTGTGTTTACTTGTGTTATATTTGACTAATGGTTAAATGTGTTTGATGATCAGAAAAATTTTGTGTGACAAACATGCAAAAGAATAAGAAATCAGGAAGGGGGCAAATAGTTTTTCACACCACTGTATACTAGCACTAAATGTTTTACCAATAAATCAAATAATCTTTATTTTATATATTTGTACATATCATGGTACACATTGTATTAGGCGCACCATCACAAAGACCTTTTAAAAAGCACCAGTCGGGCTGATGGCTGCCGACCCAGAAGACCTTCATAGTTCTGTGCAGTCTGTCCACTTGTTACCCTGCAAATTCCAGCCAAGTCTCTTTCTGTATCGTGGCAGCTCTAATTTTACGTCAGCACAAACCCCCTAACCCCCACCCACCGACAAAGGGATCGACACGTTTAATTAATTAAATTGGGTAATGGTGCAAGCCAAGGGATCACAGCAGAGCTGGAGATGTTTTGCGTTAGGAGGTTTTGTCATCGTAACGACTTCACAACAGACGCCCAATGCTGTAACTCATTCTGACACAGTGAGATCACCATACTGCATTGACACAGTGCAGCCTAGAGATGGCTTGTAAAGACTGCTATTTAAGGCACTATATTAAAAATGAGGATATTGTGGTGGCTACTAAGTGTCAGAGTCCATAAAAGATCAGTTAAACTTTGCTTTTGATGTGTCATTTTTTTTTCAAAAAACAGACCAAGTCTGGCTTTATTGTGGATTCACATGAGTGTTTTTGAGTTCAAATTACGTTTTTTTGTCATGTGTACAGCTCAATTAGAAGTGAACTGTAGCAATTGCAACATGATGCTACATTGATTAGCACATCTGCCTCACTGTTCCTTGGACTCATGTTCAATTACTAGCCCATCACTTTCTTAGTGACGTATGCACATTCTGTATCTGTGCAGGTTTTCTTTGGGTACTCCAGCGTCTCCTAACGCTCTAAAGAAATACATACTGGGTTAGATACTCCAGATTAGACAGATCAGGTCAGACTGGGGAGCATGAACTGGTACAGCGTGTTGCTGCACCCACCACACAACAAAACACCTCAGGATCCCAGAGGGACCCGAGTAATAAAGTATCTATCTATCTATCTATCTATCTATCTATCTATCTATCTATCTATCTATCTATCTATCTATCTATCTATCTATCTAATACCACGCAGCGGGTGACGCCTCAGCACCAGTTCTCATCCCCAACAGACCTGACCCCATTGGCTCTCCAGCAGTTTCAACTCTTCCAAAGATGAGGCTCTCGAGGGCTTTCCACTATTCCCTTCATATCTGCTCTTCTGTGAAGTTTTTAGGTCAATTATACTTTATTTGTCCTCAAGGGGAAATTCAAATTTTACAGATTTATAGATTACAGGGATAATTGGCAGATGTATCCTGGTGGAGTGTGAGTGACTGCTCACTGACAACTCGGTTATTGAAAAAAGTGCTGCGAGAAGTGGATGAATTTGGATTTTTTATGTGAAAGGCCTAGCAGACAAGTCACGTTGAAATGTGGCACATCAAATGTCATAACATACCTTTGTCAAATTCACTTCGCCTAATTAAGCGTAACAAGAGGGCAGGAGCAGGGCACCAGTCCATGCCAATGCCCACGTATACATGAATCCAATTTGGAATCACAAATACACTCCTAAAAATAAAAGATGCTGTTTTATTGTGCTACCAGCGTACCTGTGACATGCACCAAACATGAAAGGTACCAAAATAACCTTTTAGGCTGTTTTCTTAATGGAGGGATAGGTAGAAATGTCAAAACCAGCCATGTCTGTAGTAGTAGGGTGTCGTAGCACGTTAGCCATTATGGATGCAATGAGAAGTCAAGCAAAATGACACCTTTAATTAGCTAACTGAGCAAATTACAATATGCAATGTTTTGAGGCAACTCAGTCTCCTTCTTGTGAGTATAACCTGCCTGAAGAAGGGGACTCAGTTGCCTCAAAAAGCTTGCATATATTGTAACCAGTCAGTTAGCCAATAAAAGGTGTCTTCTTGCTTGACTTCTCATTAAAACCAACCATGTACTGTAACTCTTATCTGTAACGTCTTACCTGTTTGTATTGTAGCTGACATTTTCAAAACTATGGGCCTCTAATGACAGGCTGCTCGCTGACTGAGATGGTCTTTTATTGTCACTTCTTTACTTCAATCCAGTGCACTTAAGGGACTGCAGTTAAACAAGGATGGACCAATCTTAGTCTCTCAGCTACGCTAGTCCACTTGAATAAAAGGAGAAGGGTCTGTGTGTCTGTCCCTGTGTCCTTCCAACTCCTGTGTTTCTGTCATTCCAAAAGATGGCACATCGCCAACATTTCTAGTAATAAAATGTTTTGCATTTTTAATTCTAACAGATGGTACATCACAAACATTAACACTGCTTTTATGATTCCCATACCAAATGTCATATAGCAGAGACATGGTGCACTGCAAATGTTAACACTGAGGTCTATGTTGACTCCTTAGATTTCAACCCATCTTATCACAGCTAGTAATCAATAATCAGACATTCAGCTTAAAGCTTTTACTTAAAAATTGCATTTACTTGCATAATAACCAAAAGCAATACAAAGAATAGGTTCATGCCATCTTCATTCACCTTCCCGATGGCTCAGTTCCTTAGTTACAGGTTAGGCAGTTCCCTCCATAATGTTTGGGGCAGAGACACATTGTTCCTCTGCTCCACAATTCAGATGTGATTAAAGTGCACATTGCAGACTTTCATTTAAGGGGATTTGCATTCGTTTTGATCACACCATGTAGAAATGACCACACTTTGCATCTCCCATAAATGGCACCACTCAAATAACGGTGTCCTAGTTGGCCGTCTATGTCGCCTAATGGATTGGCCCCCATATGGATTCCAAAGTGGCACCATTTTTGGCCTCCATCCGCATGAACGTTCTTTAAAAGATCCTCTTGTTTACATCCAAAAATATTGATGAACAGATGATAATAGATTTGTGCAATACCAGTGGGTTCCTGATTTTAAAAGAACTCTCCCTACCCGGCTAAGTTCAGATTTTCTTGATCTGTTGGTATCCTGTCGGGAAGCCTCCTACACATTAAAGATTCCCATTGTGTCCACAGAAAGAGTTAGATATGCAAAGAACCCTTTGCTGTTTGGTCAAGTAATGGTTCTTTGAGAAGCCACATTATCAGTAAAGTGCCAGTAAAGAACGAGTATTTTTAAAGGACTAAACCAAACCTGCATGTGTCTTGAAGGATGTGGAAGGAAAAGCAGTGCAGACATGGGAAGAATGTAAAGATTCTGTATGGACCACTGCACCACCATGCTTCCCTATAGTTGACATGTATCAATCATCCCTTTAATTAAAAGAAAGGCCTAGTGATTAACCCTCCCAATGCTTCATTTAGCACAGTCGATGTGTGAATGTTACCATCAGTCCTGCCCTCTGAAGCTAAATTGTTTATTTTACCACAAGCTAATTAATACCGTATGGCATCCATGAACTTATACAATGGTGAAAAATGCAAACTGCACCGATGGTCTCTCCTACATGATGAGAGATAAGCTTGACATTTCAGATAATTTAATTTAGGCATATTGTTACATTCCATTATAAAATATGCATTAATAAAAATAAAAGGTGTCAGCTCAATTTAAGTTGACAGGCGTAAATCTTACCACTGGCACCCTGGGTGGCATCCCATGCCAACTAAATATGTGGTTTATTAGTGCAAAACAGCTTTGTAACATATAACAAATCCAAAGAAATTCTAAAATGAGGGTAAATATTTGACTGATTTGAATGATTGGACCTATATTAAGTTTGCATAATCACACACACATTGACTTGACTATTAAGTGTTGATGAGAACAGCTATGAGAATATAAAACGTGACCTGATGTGTTCCACTGTTATAATACATTTTTCTTTCATATTTTATGTCACTGTCCTGAACAACACTGTTAAAGGCTCCATTCACATATGCATGCTAAGTATGGCACACAGGGGCTCAGCATTTAGAATTGCCAACCAAGCAGTGGATTAGATAGCCAAAGACAACTGGAGGATTGTATAGTCAGCTTAAACACAGAACAGTATTTCTGTCCTCTGTCAGTACAAAATTTTCTTTCCTTGTTAAGAGAATGAGAACTGGCATGTAGGCATTATGTTATTTCTGTATTTTGTGGAGGAGGAGTTCAGTCCCTACCTGTCCTTGTTTGGAGACAGAGCAGACCAGCAAGTGAAGCAGACAGTATTAAAAGGCTTGGACATCAGCCAAACCCTTCGAAGCTGTGTCGGACCTCTGTCCGAAAACCCTCTCAGCGTGGTGACGAAAAAATGGCAGACTGCGTAGATCCAGACTCCCACCTGGATAAAAGTCTGTCATCTGCTTCCCATCTGTAACCGCGTCAACCGTCAATAAATGTAAGCTAAAGTATATTTTTCTCATGTGATCTTTATACTGCCGTAATCACGATGGGAGGGATATCGCCTTTTCTATCATATTACTATATTGTTTAGTTACTTAATGTGCCGCAATTTCAAAAGAACACATTTCCGGAGAGCTAATGCCTCCAAAGGAAACATCCACATATACATTTTTCCCACAATCCTTTGTGTGAACAGCGTTATATCAAATCACAATGGGAGTCGTAAAAACCATTTCAGATATTTAAATAGGACAAGTGATGCCCCTTTTTGTCCAACACTTAAAACAGTCCTGTTCTCCCCGTGTCTGTGTGGGTTTCCTCCGGGCACTCCGGTTTCCTCCCACGATCCAAAGACATGCAGGTTAGGTGGATTGGCGATTCTAAATTGGCCCGTGGGTGTGCTTGGTGTGTTTGTGTGTGTCCTGCGGTGGGTTGGCACCCTGCCCAGGATTGGTTCCTGCCTTGTGCCCTGTGTTGGCTGGGATTGGCTCCAGCAGACCCCCGTGACCCTATTCGGATTCAGCGGGTTAGAAAATGGATGGATGGATGGATAACAGTCCTGGTTCTTTAATGGCACTTTATGGTTCCTTTATGATTGTGTGGTTCCTCATAGAGCTATTGCTTCACCAAACACCTTTTCATTCTGCATATGAAGCCGGAAAAACACACAAAACCTTTAATGTATGGTAGGCTACTTAGCAGGACACGAACAGATTATGAAAACCTGGCCTGTGTGATTGTATGCAGTGAGAGTCCTCTAAAAATCAGAAGCCATTGGTACAGTATTTCACCAATCTGCTGCCATCTATTCATGGTTATTTACTGTAAGGAGTCTGCCATGGATCCAAATATGGGAACGTTCATGTGAAGGGGACTTTTGGGAACCAAAAATAGTTTCCCTACATTAGGGGTTCCCCAACATAGGGTGCCCGAAACTACAGGGGGTACAAGATGATATTTCAGTGGGTGTGACAAAGAGGAAGGCTGCGTCGTAATTCAACAAAATTGAGTTGTCCGGCTTTATGGCGGTGCAATCTGTGTCTTACAGGGTGCCTTCATTTGTCAGTGCACAAGAAGAATCGAGCATTGCATGCCCATTTGTCACCTGTAAATGAGCCACAGAAATGTGCGTTCTCGTGGATTCCTTCCTGCAGCTGATGCATTTCTAAAGGTGAATAACTATATCTAAGGGAATGGAATTTGGACCTTGTACTCTGTAGATCAGTAGAGAAGGGTGAAGCCTAGTACTGATGTCTGAACAAGCCTTCATCGTGAAGGGTTGACTGACATTTTTGAACAAGGGGGGACTGAACTGGATGCAGCACACTGCTGCTTACTCTTCTGCTGGTGGTCCTGGCAGCAACGCAGCAATTTTAACTGTGCAGCACATCTCTTTTTGAACTGCAGTGCACGTGTTATCGGGAGACAAAGTTCATCAACTGGATTTCACTGCTTGATTGTGTACTAGCACTCATTGATCCAGGGGGGTCTCAAATCCCCCAGAACCCTTGATTTTTGATACTGTTTCATTTCTTTGCAGCACTGTATGCTTCACAGGGGATCCTCAATTGAGTTTCTAAGCTTCACGAGAGACACGTTTAAATGATTATTGAGATTTATAAAGGTAAATTGCTCTATTTATACAGTATTTGATATTTTTTTCATTTTATTCACCCACAGTACTGTGTGTGGTTCACGTTATGATTCACAAATTAGAAATTTGACTGCTTCATCTTCTAATGTGGTATTACTTTTGAAGGGGTGGAAACATAAATTAAACATTTTCCAGGGCATAAAAAAGGTTTAAAAACACTGCCCTATGGCATCGCTCTGAACAGCTACGCTGACACCTTTAACTTTAAGAGGGTAGCATTCAGCTGTTGTCTCTGTATTGCGACTTTGCTTAAAATGGAAAAAAGTGGACAGGAACTCCATCTCCCCTCTCTTACTGCTCCATTCCATTACTGTGCCCCCTTTTTTTGGCAGATGCGGAATAAAAAAAATGACAATAAACTTACATCAAATTACTGGCTACTAATTACATTACTTTTACAGTATTTTCCTGAGTCACATTACAGTATATCACAACAACAATACAATACTATGCAGTGACTTGACAGTAAACTGGCCCACAAAATGAATGTGATGTAGAAGTATGCTGCTGTTGAATTACAGTCATTTCCTAAATTTGTACGTGTTAACTGTACCATTATTATTATTCAGTAGCCAGTAATTTACTGTAAATTTACTGCAGCAATTTTAGTTCAAAGACAAAATAAAAAAATGTCTGTAACCTAACAGTTAAATGACTAATAATTCATCTACAAACCATTTTGCTATCTGACATATGGAATATTAATTATTTTACTTATTGATACAATTTTAGTGTTAAGTAGAATTATGTTGTCTGGAGGAAAAAGAAAAAAAAAATGCTTTTGTGATGTAGGGTGTGCTTCAGGTTTTCCAATTTATCAAAAAAAACAACACAATTCACCATCCATAAACACAAAAAAAACCCCTTCAGCACACACAGAAACAATGAGTTATCTGGCCATCTTTACGTTTTTGTTTCTCACAGTGCGTAGTGTGGGAACAACAAAGGGGGCGTTCCTTATGCAAATATACAATCTTTATGCAAATTTCATTTTCTGGGCCAATGTAACTTTACAACAGCACAACAATTCTTCATCAAAATAGCCTTTTTACCATTGAAACGATTCATTTTTGCAGCTAAACACTGCTTAAATGTACAAACGTTTGTAAGTTTATGTGCATTTAGCTATTTAATATCATTCTGTCAACAGTTACAGCTTTTTGGCTGTGAAAAGATACAGTTAAGATATTGAATTTTAACAAGATTTTTTTACAAAGTGTTCATCTGCTTTCCTCCAAAATTTATATCAAATAGAGTTTTGAAACTCCCTAAAGTTTTTCTCCCGTCCTGTTCACTATTTGGTCAATAAATCCTTATGCCTATGGTCCTCTGTGTGAATGAAAACTTTCTAAAGTTTGTACAATATTAAACACTTTTCCAACAGTGTCCCTGTAGCCAGGATTTTAATTTTAACTGTCATCTTACCATACATGGTGTGAAAATGCACAAACTGGGAATGTCCCACAATGCTTCCATTTGCTACCTATCTATTTTATCTATTTACTATTCATTTTAGATAATGAACATCAGCCACTATACACCACCATAATTAAACAGAGGAGTTTATTTAGTGGTAGGCTGCTATCACAGAACTGCAATACGGACAGGCACAAGAGATCTTTTGTCCCCAGAGCCATTAGACTCTTACCAGCAGAGGTGAGGGGTGGTTGAGCTCTGGGTCTGAAGCTATCTATCTATCTATCTATCTATCTATCTATCTATCTATCTATCTATCTATCTATCTATCTATCTATCTATCTATCTATCTATCTGTCTATTGATTATATAGTGCCTTATCTATCTATCTATCTATCTATCTATCTATCTATCTATCTATCTATCTATCTATCTATCTATCTATTGATTATATAGTGCCTTATCTATCTATCTATCTATCTATCTATCTATCTATCTATCTATCTATCTATTGATTATATAGTGCCTTATCTATCTATCTATCTATCTATCTATCTATCTATCTATCTATCTATCTATCTATCTATCTATCTATCTATCTATCTATCTATCTATCTATCTATCTATCTAATATTTCACAGGGGTTTTCTCTCTTATGACAGAAGGAGGCTTAGCCTGCAGTGATTACACAACACCCTTTTCATTACAGTGTTTTACTTTGAAAAATGACAACTCCTGTGAAATGCTGGCAATTTTTTACAGGGTACATATGCACTGTATAGAAGTTAGTTTTTACTAGTGTGCTTTGTTTCTTTTTTACCCATTGGAGGATTAACTGTGAGAGTTATATGACTAAATGGATTATTAGTTTTGGTGTAAAACTGACACTGAGTAATAATAATAATAATAATACATTTTATTTATATAGCGCCTTTCCCATGCTCAAGGCACTTCACAGAGTTTTAGAAAAAACAGCAAGGTATATGTAATATTGGATACACATTTTTTCCTGAATAGAACAATGAAACAGATAACAAAGCATTAAATAGAATAAAGAACAATAAACCAGAGTAAAATACTAAATTTAATACTAAAAGAAAAAGCTAGCAAATAACCTAATTTATAATATAACAGATACACAAATTATCCTGAGCACCTGGACAGAGAGGTAAGCTAAAAGAAAGGGCAGAATGTTAAGTTAAGTTAAAAGCCTTTCTAAATAGTTTCTAAATTGTTTTTTAAAAGAATGAATGGCGTCAGCTGATCTAATTAATTTTGGGATGTCATTCCAAAGTCTGGGCGCTATACACCTGAAGGCCCTGCTGTCACCCATAGAGTGCAGGTTAGTGTGAGGTACAAGATTACCAGAATCAGAGGACCTTAGTAGGCGAACAGGAGCCTAGTGATTTAGAAGGTCAATGATGTGGTCCGGTGCAAGGCCATTTAAAGCTTTGTAGGTTATTAATAGATTTTTATATCAATTCTGTAAGAGACAGGGAGCCAACAAAGGCGAAGCAGGATGGGTGCGATGTGCTCACTGTTGGTTCAAGTAAGGTCTCTTGCAGCAGAGTTTTGAATCAACTGGACCTGTGGTATAAGATTAGAAGGGGCACCTGCCAGCAGCGAGTTACAATTATCGAGGTGGGATGTGATAAAAGCAGGGACAAGTTTCTCAGCATGAGAAAAGGAGAGGAATGAGCAAACATGGGACATGTTACAGAGGTGAAAGTAAGAAGGTTTCTTAATGTGGTTTATGTGGGCAGAATAAGAAAGGGAGGAATTAAAAATGACACCAAGATTCCTCGCATCAGAAGAAGGTCTGATGAGATCACCATCAAGAGTGACTGAAAAGGAGCTAATTTATAGAGTAATAGAGATCGCCTTTCCTCTCTCTTTCTTTCTTTCTTTCTTTCTTTCTTGTTCTTATATTCGCTGTAGCATTGTAGTCATTGTATATTAATAATGACGTAACAGGACTGCAATATCACCATTGTTCAAATTCAATTTCCTTCTACTCCACAGTTCAAAATTACAAAATCAAACAATTCAGACATGGGTGAAGTGCACATTGCAGACTTTCATTTAAGGGGATTTGCATACATTTTGGTCACACAACACTTTTGCTGCATGGTCACTCTTTTTACTGGGCACCATAATGTTTGGACACAGCAATGGCAGGTCTATTAAAGCCGTTGTCATATTTAGTTCTTTGTCGCATATCCTCACATGCAATGACTGCTTGAAGTGTGTGAGTCACAGACATCAGCAGGTGCTGAGGGTCTTCTCTGGTGATGCTCTGCCAAGCCTTAATGCAGCCATCTTCAGCTCATGCTCGTTTCTGGGGCTTGCCCCCTTAAGTTTTACCTTCCGCTTGCTTATTTGGATTTAAACCAGGTGACTGGCTTGGCCATTTAAGAATTTTCCATTTTTTTGATCTTTGACAAACTCCTGTGTTGATTCATCAGTAACTTTGGAACATTATTTTGTTGTAGGATGAATCTCCATCCAATGAGTTTGGAGGCATGTACTGAACTTGATCAGATCAGATGTTTCTGTACACCTCAATTCATTGTGCCACTGCCATCAGCAGTTCCATCATCAATGAAGAGAAGTGTGCCAGGAACTGTGGCAGCCATACATGCCCAAGCTATAACACCCTGACCACCATGTTTAACAGATGAGGTGGTCTGTTTTGGATCTTGGGCAGTTCCTTTCGGTCTCCACACTTTACTCTTGTCATCACTCTGATGCAGGTCAATCTTTGTCTCGTCTGTCCACAAGACCTTTTCCCATAATTCTGAAGGCTCTTGGAAGTCCTTTTTCACAAACTGTAATCTGACCAACCTGTTTATGTGGCTGACATCTTGTAGTATGGCCTCTGAGTTTCTGTTCATGAAGTCTTCTGCTGATAGTCACCTCTGACACACACACATCTGCCCCACTGAAGACTGTGCATGATCTGTCCGACAAATGTTGTTTTTTTTTCATGACCATAGTGAGTATTCTTCTGTCATCAGTAGTGGAGGTCTTGCTTGGCCTACCAGTCCCTTTGTGATTACTGAGCCCACCAGTATGTTCTTTCTTCTTCATGATATTCCAGACAGTTGATTTCAGTCATCCTAAGGTTTTACTGGCACAACTCTTGTCCGCGTATTGAACAATGGCAACTACAGACTCCAAAGGGTATCAGCAAGCCGAGATATCTTATGAAGCAATGAAACCCACCTGAGGAGTCACAAACTCCTGTGACGCAAATTGTTCCAAACATTATGGTGCCCTGAAATGGGGGGACATGTAGTTAAAGTGTTGTCATTTCTATGTGGTAAACCAAAATGTATGTAAAGACCCTTAAATGAAAGTCTGAAATGTGCACTTTTATCCTGTTTGAATTGTCTGATATGTAATTTTAAACTGTGCAGTAGAAGGCTAAATCAAGAAAAAAGTGTCCTAAGCATTATGGAGAGCACTGTATATTCTTTTCTCATTAACTTTCCTAATGGAGACAATCACAAAGCTCCAGTGAAGAAACTCTAGGAAATGCAGGTGGGGAGTGGACATTTAGTGCAAAAGCACAAATCCCGAATATAAAAGGTAGGTTTGAAATACATCAGGCACACACGGGAAGCTGGAGGTCAGGAGCTTGGGGTCAGCACATTGTATACAGTCTGATAACATTGTGATGGTCGTGATCACTCTCACTCCTCTGCTTCGCTGCTCAAACACAGAGGTGTGATTGAATTGTTCCAAGTGTCGCTCAGCTGATTGAAACAGAAGGGCAGGGCTCCTTGATTCACCCCACCCGTGTCTTTTCTTCCTCTTCTCTCAGGAAATCCCAGGGAAACAGGAGAGGCCGACTCTTAACTGAGCGTGTAATTAAAGTCATCATTTGCTCTGCTGGTTGATTTGAACAACTCCATTTCCTGCCCAAACAGACCAAAAACCCTACATTCCAGGGCAGTGAGCTGAAAAGGTGAGTCTTCAGACAATGCTTCACGAGGCTCAATCCCGGCCTTCTCACACTTACTCAGCTTTGAGCAGCTTGTCAGAAACATCAAACAAGCCTGGTGTTGCAGCCTGCGCCTCATAATCAGCTGGTAGATGAAATGCAGTCTTCCGTCTTCATTATGGGCTTAGCAACAGCAGAACTTTATGGCAGAGCTCGTTGATGCAGCTCTGGGAGGAGGACTGTTTAAAACTGAAATCGATTTGTGGTAATTGAGCACTTCCATTGTTTAAAAAGTAAACTTCATTAAATATTTACAGTAAACATATGTATATACAGTGCCTTCCATGATGTTTCGGAC
This sequence comes from Polypterus senegalus, assembly GCF_016835505.1. NCBI lineage: Eukaryota > Metazoa > Chordata > Cladistia > Polypteriformes > Polypteridae > Polypterus > Polypterus senegalus. Next base: position 49,625,571 of record NC_053169.1, on the reverse strand, counting down.
AAAGGCACATTTTCTCTTGACTTCCCCTTCTGCTCACAGTTTTAAATTACAAACCAAACAATTCAGACATTGTGATTAAAGTGCACATTGCAGACTTTCATTTAAGGTCATTTGCATACATTTCTGTCAGGCCTTGTAGAAATGACAACATTTTTTTACATGGTCCCCTTCAGCACATGGAAAGCCTGCTCAATTGGATTTAAATTGTGCAACTGGCTTGGCCATTCAAGAATTTCCCATTTTGTAGCTTTGATAAATTTGTGTGTTGCCTCTGCAGTGTGTTTGGCTCATTATCTTGTCATAGGGTGAAGCACCGTCCAGTGAGTTTGGAGACATTTAGTGGAACTTGAGCAGATCAGATGTTTCTCTACACCTCCGAATTCATTGTGCCACTGCCATGAGCAGTTCCATCATAATTGAATAGAAGTGTGCCAGGACCTGTGGCAGCCATACATGCCCAAGCCATAACACCCCCAGCACCATATTTAACAGGTGAGGTTGTCTGCTTTGGATCTTGGGCAGTTCCTTTTGGTCTCCACACTTTGCTCTTGCCTGCCATCACTCTGAACAGGTTCATCTTTGTCTCGTCTGTCCACAAAACCCTATCCCAGAATTCTGCAGGCTCCTTGAAGTCTTTTTTCACAAACTGTAATATGGCTATCCTGTTTTTGTGGCTAACTAGTGGTCTGCGTCTTGCAGTATGGGCCCTGTGTTTCTCTTCATGAAGTCTTCTGCTGACAGCCATCTCTGACACACACACACACATCTGCTCCCTGAAGACTGTGCCTGAGCTATCAGACATGCACTCGGGGCTTTTCCTTGTCCATAGTGAGGATTCCTCTATTCTCAGCTGTGGAGGTCTTCCTTGGCCTACCACTCCCTTTGTGATTCCTGAGCTCACCAATGCGCTTTTTCTTCTTCATGATATTCCAGGCAGTTGATTTTGGTCATCGTCTCTGATGGTTTGATTCTTGTTTCTCAGGCTCATAATGGCTTCTTTGACTTTCATTGGCACAGCTCTTGTCCTCATGTTGAACAATTGCAGCTACAGACCCCAAAGGGTAGAAGCAGGCCGAGGTATCTTATGAAGGAATGAAGCCCACCAAAGAAATCACAAACCACTGTGATGCCAACATTATGGTGTCCTGAAATGGCGAGAGCATGTCGAAAAAATGTCTCCAAATGGCCTTAAATGAAAATCTGTAATGTGCTCTCTAAACACGTCTGAATTGTTTGATTTGTATTTTTAAAACTGTGAAGCAGAGGGGCAAATCAAGGAGAAAGATGACTTTTTTCCAGGCATAATGGAGGGCACTGTATAATGTTAGTGAAGAGCTGTCTCACTGCGCAGCTACAAAGTAAGAACAGGCAAAGGTTTTTTGTACACTGAGTAGTAAAGAGAGTAGGAAATGCTGCATTTCATTGTAAGTAACCGAAAAGAGACAAATACAGTATGGGGAAGGCCACAAACTAAAGCACGACAGCTGAATGCTACTAATGGACTGAGTGTATGCTGTATTGTTACACTTGCGTGAATAAGGGGAATCTTCAAGGCCTCTTTCAAAACTGTAATTCCTCCCCAAGCCACGGGTTAGCGCTGTCATTTACAACTTTCCTGCTTTTGTACACAGTTTTGAAGGCAGTTTGCTGGAGCAACAGTGACATCACTTCCGCTTCCGCTCCTTCTTCTAGTCCTGGCGATGCGTAGGACCTGACCATACTGGAAGTCACCAATCATTTCAGAATTGCACCCGAACAAGACATGCCCTGGCCTTATTGCATTTTTCACTGAATCATTTAAATGGGTGTTCACACTGTGGTGCCCCGACTCTTTATCTTTGCCATGTTTGCTTTTATTAAAAGCGTTAAAATCAAAAGGATCAGAAATAATAAAAACCAGAACCATACCATACCATTTTCTAAGCCATGTTTTCTTAAGCAAGGTTGTGGGGTTTCTAAAGCCTATCCCAGCAAGCACTGGGTGAGACAGGGCACCAGTCCATCACTGGGAAACATGCTCACACACTCGCCACCACACTCACTAGGACCAATTTAGTGTCACCAATCCACCTAAACTGCAAGTCTTCGGACTTTGGGAGGACCTGCAGGAAAGCCATGCAGACACAGGGAGAGAATGGCGACTCCACACAGGGAGGACCCGAGTTTCTTTACTGTGAGGCAACAACAACAACAACAACATTTATTTATATAGCACATTTTCATACAAACAGTAGCTCAAAGTGCTTTACATATTAAAGAATAGAAAAATGAAAGACATAATTATAAAACAAAATAAATCAACATTAACATTGAATAAGAGTAAGGTTCAATGGCCAGGGGGGACAGAAAAAACAAAAAAACTCCAGAAGGCTGGAGAAAAAATAAAATCTGTAGGGATTCCAGACCATGATACAGGTATATGACTAGGGTATACTATGAGGCAGAAGTGTACAACAGCGGCACCATGCTGCTGGTAAATTATATTGTCTAATGTACAGAGAAATGTCTTCAGAAAGCAAATTTGTTCATAAATTTTACTGACCATTGAGCCTATCGCATCATAATATCAAGGTTACAACCTCTGAGGATACAGCCCTATAAACCAGGAGACATGTTTAAAAGACGAATTCCTAAAATGTCATGTCACCTCATTTCCTAACCTGTTAAATGGAGACTGGGGTTGCAGGGGGGTGCTGGACCCTATCCCAGCTAGCTTAGGATGCCAGGCAGGACAGGGTGCTATTCAATCACACACATACACACACTCTCACACCCCAAACACACACTAGGGACAATTTAGCTTTTTCAATTCACCTAAACTTTATGTCTTTGGACAGTGGGAGGAAACTAGAGCACCCAGAGGAAACCCACACATACACGGGAAGAACAAGCCAACTCCAAGCAGGGAGGACACTGGACATGAACTCTGGTCTCCTTATTGTGAGGTAGCAGTTCTAGCACTGAGCCTTAAGTAAAAATCGCAGTCAGATGAAGAGTTCAAAACCAGAGAAATGTCTTTAAAAAGCAAATTCATTCACAATATTGCATAAGGAAATAATGTTAGTTGCTGACCTGTTAATCTATCGTGTCATACAATCAGGGTCATGACCCCAGAGGACACACCCCTACAAAACAGAAGACACATTTTAAGGACAAATGAAGAAAATGGTGGCAACCCAGTACCAAAATGTCATTAGTAACAGTGCAAAATAAAATAACCAATTCTAAATACAGTAGAGTCTCACTTATCTGACATAAACGGTCCGGCCAAATGTCGGATAAGTGAAAATGTTGGATAATGGCAGATGTTAAGAAAAAGCCTATTAAACGTCAAACTATGTTATAGTTTTACACATTATGAACCATAGTTTTAAATCATGTTTAATATCATGTTTTACAACAAAACAACAGAATAAATTAACTGAAAAAATGAACTTACAGTTACAGAATTGTCTGGAGTTAAATACAGTATGTCCTGTACTTAAAAAGTTCAGTTCTGTGATGATTTAAAGACATTTTTGATCGTAGTCTGCTTTACTGACGAGTGCTGTTTCTTCGCTGTCAAGTCTCGCCATCTTTGCAGCATCATTATGTCGATTCCTGTAGCTTCTTCTTGTTGCTCAATGTAATTAATTGCAGTTTCTAGAGCCTTAACTCCGACACTTATATAGTCAACATCCGTACGAGTGTATACTGTTTACTACAGCATTGTGACTGCATGTTTGTGTGTTTGTGCTGCGACGTGTGAGTCCCCGTCTTGCACCGAAAACTTGAAGCTGAGTCTCAGTACTTTTAGCAACACCAGTTTTATTCAGCTTGAAACAGCAACAGGGCGGTTATCTATTGTAGCGGGATCTGCCATTCTCCTATACACAGACACAGCAGTCAGGCAGGGTCGGGGGGAAAGTAACACTGTGCCCTGTGCATTTATAATGTTCCTTGTTCCTTGTATCACCCATGAATGGCAGGCGCTTATAGCATGTCCGCGATCTTTTCGAATTGGCTTTTACGTCGAACTGCTACACCGCTGGGTGCCTGCGGTTGCTTCTGGACACTCTTCCGCGTATTGTCCAGTTGGGCGTAATCCCACAAGAGTTTAGAAATTCACTCACACCAGCCATGATTCTTTTCAAAGGTAAAGTGAAGGTTAATTTGCTTTATGTATTTTTACTTTATATTTTGTATTAATCATTTTTATATGAATAGTTTTGGGCTGTGGAACGAATCATCTGAGTTTCCATTATTTCTTATGGGAAAATTCGCATTGATGTACGAGTGCTTTGGATTGCGAGCACGTTTCTAAAACGAATTATGCTCATAAACTGAAGTTCCACTGTAATTAGCTGCGGCAGAGTCGGGAGCAACAAAAAATAGACTACGCTCACGCTCGCAACTTGCAGTTCTTGTTGCCGATTGATGCGTATTTTTTTTTTGTTTTTTTTACGGTGGGATGTCAGATAATACGGAATGTTGGATAAGCGAAGGTAGGATAAGCGAGACTCTACTGTACATGAATTTAGGGCAAACAAACATGATAAATGGAATCATTAACTCTAATTGGGTACGACAAATCCATTCTGAAAATCAAGATAAATCAGATCATAAGCTCCACTTTGATTGTATCCATTTTTTGCTTCCTCATAAAATTCCAGGATAGTTAGTAAAACATGACCTCTCTCTTCTGAAAGCCATGCTGGCTGTTCCCTAAAACTCCCATTCTTGCCATGTGTTGCTCAATCTTATCCTTAATAATTCCTTCCATTAATTTACCAATGATGCACATATAGTTGCTTGGATCTGCCCAATGAGCCTTTCTATATAATGGGATAATATTTGCCTTTTTCTAGACCTTCAGAATTTCCTCACTGTGCAGTGATTTCCTAAAAATATGCATCAAGGGTTTATATTTGCACTCACTAACTTCCTCACCATCCACTCCGGCTCAAATGTCGCTGCTTCAGAGCTTTAAGTTTGCTTATATCACACTTGTCTGAAAGGTGGGAGGACACCTGGCTTTTTCAGCATTTCATGTACTGCTGCATATGGCAAAAAATACTTTTTCTTACTTAAAATGGACAAGATGGGATGGACAGTCATGATTTATTTCTGCAGCACTTTTGATACAGTAACTTGTTGATGGAAGGTTACAAAAAGGGAGCTGATAGATGTTACCTTTAATCATATGAGTATTATGCTTGTTATTTCCATCATGTCTGATAATAATAATTATTACTGTAAAATATGACAGGCATTGCTCCTTAAGAACTGATGTTGTAAATTTTTGTTTTTTTAACTAGCTCATAAATCTTGAGGGTCATGTCAGGGGCGGCAGATTTCAGTGCCCTCATAAGTTCTCTTTGGCATGCACCAGAATGATTTATAACTGGATTGCTACAGAAACAATGTTGTATTTTCCAGGCACTTTGGGGCGCCAAATTGTATAAATTCTTAACAGTGTGTATGATGTTAATCTGTGAAACTGAATTTGAGAACTTTGGAGCCTCTATGATAGGTCTCAGAATGTAGGCTTCTGCCAGCCTGTTGTTGGATCTGACACACACTCTCAGAAACAGTAATAGCTTCAAATCTCCACTTAGACCAAAGGCAGGACTTGGCCGTCTGGATACGACCCACAGAGAACACCGGAAAACTTTGCAGATTCCACACTGCATTGCAGATTTTGAAATTGAACACACCAAGAGACAAGAATTCTAAAATATCATGGCAGCCAGAATGAACATGCTGAAAATCTGCTAATTATTTAAAGCAAAAAATCTAATAATAATAATAATAATAATAATCATAATAATAATAATAATAATAATAATAATTCTTCACATTTATATAACACTTTTATCACTACTCAGTACACTTTACATAGTGTGTGGGGAGTCACTTCAACAACCACTAGTCTGCAGCGCTCCCCTCCATGATGCGATGAGAGCCTTTATTGTGCCAGTACGCTCACCACACATTGGCTGTTAGGTGGTGAAGGAGATACCCAAGTAGAGACAGGAGATGATTAGGGGGCCAGAAAGACTAGGCCATGTTGGGAAATTTAGTCTGAATATCAGGATACACCTTGCTCTTCGCAAAGGATGCCCAGTGATCTTCAATGACTACAGAGAGTCAGGACCTCGGTTTTAAATCTCATCCGAAGGTTAGCACCATTTTTACAACACAGTCACCCCATCATAGCACAGAGACTTTGGGATCCACATTCAGACTACAGGGTAAGGGCCCCCTGTTGGCCTCACCAACACCTCTTCCAGCAGCAACCCAAGCTTTTTCCTGTTTGGTCTCCCATCCAAGTACTGGCCAGGCCTGAATAGGCTTAGGCTTCAGGTGGAGGGCCTTTTCTGAAGTGCAGGTGTTATGGCTGCTGGATTAGCATGTCATGTTTCTTTTAAAAAGCAATGGCTGCGATTGTTGAGTTGTTAAGGAAGTGGTTGTAACCTGCATTAATATTTGGTAAGCAAAACACAACTTCCGTTTTTGGTGTCATGGCAGCAGAGCAGCTATTGTCCAAAAAACACCATGGATCATTCCTTCTGTAGGCTACTGATATCCTCTCTCAGCTCATGTGGATTTCTTCAGATAGGAACGGACCACCTCCTGCCTTGTACCCATAAGCTGTTCCACTCTTGACTTTGAAGTAAATAAAATACTTAGAAGAACAAAAGGTCATAGACACAAATCAAGATGCTTAAGACTTATGAAATTATTTTCCTGGGAAACAGCATCTAGGAAGTCCACCATTGCTTGCATCAACTGTGATCTACCTGACAGGCTTCTGTAAAGGGATTGCAATGGTGACAGAGAAATTTAAATTAAAAGAAAAAGAAAGAACATTTCATAATGATAATGAGAAAACCCTTTTTCAGAAAGGTTTGCAAATAAATTAAAAATTTAAAACTGAAATCAATCATTCATATAAGAATTCAGACCTTTGTGCTCTGGCATGTCAAATTGTGGTCATGTGCATTCAGTTTGCTTTAATTCCCCTTAATTGGGGTCGACCTGTCAGGTCAGGTTGGGGAGCATGCATTAGTACAGCACATTGCCACCACACGGCGAAACAGCTCAGGATCCTGGTTGGCAACCCCCCCAAGGCAGACACACGGTTTAGTCCCACCCCCTGAAATGACCATCCATCTGTGTTACGGGGGCGTCCCCTTGGCCTGGTCCAGCTGCTCGGGTCCTCAACAATGAGGATCTTGTGCAGCACAGTTTTTAGTTGCAGATCTTACATCTTGTATTTGAAACTTCCACCCAATTCGCTGTCATTCTTTTGAGTCTATTTGGGTTTACCTTTGAGGTCTTTGGTTTTCCTGTCCCACAAACTCCTAAAGACATGCAGGCTAGATTAATGGTGGACTCCACATTAGCCCTGTGTGAGTATAAGTTGTCTGTGTGCATGGGCACTGCAATGGACTGGTGTGTTGTTACTTCCTTACGCCCATTGCTAGCCGTGATTGGTTCCAACCATATGCTACTCTGATTTAAATTAAGCAGTTTTAAAATGATACGTTCTTCTTACGAGGCACACAATGAAAATGCTCCTGATTAAACAAGAAAAATGCTTGGGAACACCCTGTGCTGTAAATCTACCTGGGTCCCCATATTCTGGGACCAGTGGTGAATTTTACATTCACTCAATGTTGCCTTAAAAATATTGTGATAAATATAGTGGATGGACTGGCACCCCTACTAGGATGGAGAGCAACCCCTTACCTGGCCAGGAGGACATTATGGAAAGACAGGACAGATGGATGTGAATCTTGGTTAGGATGGTTCCTACTCCTTCTCCAAGTTGGAAAGAAGATATAATTCATGGACAGAGAGAGACTGTCTGCTGAGATCAGATGTCCACCAGTATAATAGGTGGCAGTGCTCCTCAGGCATGGCTCCAGTCTGGACATCCGCAGGGCTCCATGGGAAGTGTGGTTATGAAAGACAGTCCTGTTAGGTTCTCCAGAGGAGCTCCAGAGGTTTTTAATGGTGGTTCAGCCCAAACATGGAAGTGTTTCCTGTGGGCAATGTTGTGGTGTAAGAAGTACTCCCAGGTCGAGTGTAAAATGAACCACCTCACTTCACTCTGTGAGTTGGGAGAGGTGGAAAACAAAGGTTGTCTGGGAGGGGCTGAGGAAGAAAATGAACAGATTGACTTGTTTATTGTGTATTGGAAGAAACCTGTTGTGGTGGACGGCTGGGGATCCTGACCAGCCAGGATACCTGGAAGGGCCAGGAGAGGGACAATACCTCCCCTGGACCTCGAGAGGGTAGCCGCTTTGGTCTCCATTGGGGCCACGGGATCAGAGCATAGAAGCTCAACCCTGTTGGGACCCATGGCCACCGCCAGGGGGCGCCCAGAGGATTATGGAGTCCTGGATTGCAGCACTTCTGCCTCACCAGGAAGTGCCGCCGGAAGATTATCATGAAGCACCTGGAGCATATCCGGGTGGTTATAAAAGGGGCTGCCTTACTCCATTAGCTGAGCCGGAGTCGGGAGGAAGAGGACAGAGCTTGTGAGTGAAGGAGTAGAGGTGACAGAAGACTTGGGAGAAGAGAGAAAAAGAAGGGACTGAGAGTAAATTGTGGCTGATTTGAGCATTGTGAGGTGCTGTATATTACAGAGAAGAAAATAAATGTGTGTGTTTTGGACATTTGGTGTGTGTCTGTCTGTGTTAGGGGGCTACATTTCTACACTGTGTAAGGTATTTTCCTAAAAATAAATGGTCTTATGAACCTGAGAATTTGTCTGAGGCTGTAAGATGCAGCTTTCAGGTGAAAATGATCTTAGTTTCCAAATGCTCCTGTTCAATATTTTGGGACAGTTTTGTGCAAACTGGGGTATTGCTTGGCAGTAGCTAAACATTTTTATGACCTAAGTAGATGGAAACCAATACTATAAATTCTGCATGCCAAATCGCAAAACTTAATAATCTCAAATCCATTTCAAAGTCATTGGGAGCTAAAGTTTATCCCAGCAGCATCGGGCACAAGGCCGATTCCCATTACAGAATATCTATTTAGTCTAAAAGCAAAAAACCGAGAGGAAAACCAAAATACCCAGAAAAAAAAAATAAAACACAGACACGGGGAGGCAGCAGTGTTAACCACTCCACCATTGTTTGATTGTCCAGGAGATCAGCTAATACTTGATGTTTGACCATTCATCCATTGTATGACTCTGTTTACTCTATTTATAAGGCCAAGGGAAACTGGAGCTTGTCCTGGTTATACTGGTCAAAAGTCAGTCATTAATCCTAGATTGGATGACAGTCAATTTCAGGACACTTAGCTGTGTTACAAACAAGTCAAAAAGAAAGGCTTCTCATTTCTGTCAGACAGTAGCCATTCTCTTCTTCCTAAATTTCAACTGTTCCCATTAGGCTGCAGATTTAGGTTCCTGAGGGTAAAGAACAACAGATTTAACAACTTTTCTATTCCCAGGGCTATAAGCATTTGGGATTCTGTTACTTGTAGGAATTCTGTATTATTAGAGTTGTGTACTCTTAACGGTGATTATTCTTCCTTGTACTTATCTTAAGTTTCTGCAATGGTGATAACACAGGTTGTTAGTTTTTATGTTAACTTATTTTCTTGTATCTGCTGTAAAAAATAGGGGGCGCCACTAAGCCCCAAAACACCAGACACACCATACTAAACAGTCCCAGGTGTAAAATAAAGTTTTTAATTCCACTAAAATTCCTTCTTTCCAGACCAAATCCACAATCTTTCAATAAACAATCCTCCTTTTCCTCCCTCAGGTGACCTTTGCCTTCTTCCTCCCGACTCTGACTCCCCGGAGGAGGAGGTTGGATGGCTCACTTTTATGTCAGACCTGGAAGTATTTCCGGTACCAGAGCATAGCTCGATGGAAGTTCATCCGGGTGAGATGGAAGTCTCCTAAAGCACAGAGTCTTTCTCCCTGCAGCACCCCCTGACAGCATCCAGGGACGCCAACAGGGTTGTCCCTCATCACTATGACTTCCATATGTCCCTGAGGGCATCCTTACTGTGTCCATTCCAGCGGAGCACAGCCCGGTATTATAACGATGGAGGACCTGCGCTTGAAATGCAATCTCCCCAATTCCATCCATTAATCTTTTCCTTTTGTGTGGATTTCGATTCAACCCCATCCCAGCCGGGTGATTCATCCTTCCATTTTGTCCTTCCATTACATCCTGGCCAGGAAAGGGTCCAGTATGGCATTCACACTGTGTAGCAGTGCCTTATGTTTCATATTTCATTGCTACAAACAAATTTTACTCTGAGATAATAAAGTTTTATCTATCCATGCATATTTACAGTAATTTATGTAAGGGCCAATTCAGATTCATCAGCTGAACCTGAAGTGAAGTTTGATACATAAGTACCACAGATGGCATGATGGTACATTTTGGGTAGCTATAGCTTTCACGTTTTTCCACTTCTGCATAGGATTCCCTCTATGCACTCCAAAATTCCATCCACATCCCAAAAATTTGTAGGTTAGAATAATGGCTGATTCCACACTGGCCTCGGTTTGAATATGGGTGTGTGAGTGAGTGACGGACTGACACGGACTGGCACTCTGTTCAGGGCAGCTTCACTTTTGCTGCCAGTGCTGCAAGGATAGGCTTTGTCTTCCCACAATCCTTAATTGGATAAGGGAAGTTTGAGAAAAACTGATGGCGTACTTGTCCATGAAAGCAGAGCTAAGCAATGTCAGGTTTCATAGTGTATTTGTCAGAGTTGGGCTTGCTTCTACCCTTTGGAGTCTGCAGTTGCCATTGTTCAACACGAGGACAAGAGCTGTGCCAATGAAAGTCAAAGAAGCCATTATGAGGCTAGAAATCAAGAATAAAACCATTTTAAAATGAATTTTAAACTGTGGAGCAGAGGGGTAAATCAAGGAAAAATGTGTCCTATAAATCCTTTATATTAACAAATAATTTTACCAGCATGTCAATATGCCGCACTGCACATTCATGAATAACCCATCTACTGATGTTTTAGAAGTGTTATGAAGTGTTTGTTAAGGTCTTGTTACATAAGAGTAAATGAGTAACAGCTGTATTTTTGCACTACCTAAACTAAAGTGTTACCCGTGATTTCATATTTATTACCATAGGCTTTATTTGGTCTAATTAAAGCACCAATGACAACACTTCAGAATTAGAGCCACCTAGACTGTATCTATTAGTGCCCTACTTCTGCATAAAAATATCTTAACAAATTCTTTCTTTGTGTTACATACAAGACAGTAGTGGGACCAGCTATGTTATATGGGTTGGAGACGATGGCACTGACCAACACACAGGAGACAGAGCTGGAGGTAGCAGAGTTAAAGATGCTCAGATTTGAACTGGGGTGTGATGAGGAGGGACAGGATTAGAAATGAGTACATTAGAGGGTCAGCTCAAGTTGGACGATTTGGAGACAAAATCAGAGAGGCGAGATTGTGTTGGTTTGGACATGTGCAGAGGAGAGATGCTGGGTATATTGGGAGAAGAATGTTAAAGATAGATCTGCCAGGCAAGAAGAACAGAGGAAGGCCTAAGTGAAGGTTTACGGATGTAGTGAGAGAAGACATTAAGGTGGTGGGTGTAACAGAGCAAGATGTAGAGGACAGGAAGATATGGAAAAAGATGATGCGCTGTGGAAACCCATAACGGGAGCAGCTGAAAGAAGAATTGTTACATAGCAATACACAACTAATAGGTTCAATGCAGTAAACCCTTAAATCCCCTAAAGTGGGGTATCAGACTCAGACCCTGGAGGGCTGCAGCTGCTGCAGATTTTCATTTCAGCCCCATTCTTTATTAGTGAGCAGTTACTGCAGCAGTCTGAAAATCCGGTGACTTGCTTTGCATCTTATTATTGTTAGGCTGCTGGTTAGTGAAAAAAAGAAATAATTAGGGGTACTGAGTCTTGAAAAAGTGAGTCAATTAAAATTAAACCGTATATTCCATTAGTGGAAGTAATTGATCGCTAATTAAGAAAGTGGCTGGAAAGAAAACTGGCAGACATTGAGGCGCTCCAAGATCTGAATTTGGCTCCCCTGTCCTGAAGTGTTACTGTTACAACGACCACAAAGCGCTTTGGAAAACCATCAGCATGAATAGTATAGAATGCTGATCATTAGGAAGTAGAATCACAAAAGGTTTACAAGCCATTTATGCTAATTTTATAACACGCCTTTCGTGGTACTGCAGAGTGCGTTATAAAGCAGTCACTGTACTGTGCAAAGCAGAAACCTTTTGGATCTGATAGAGCACCTTTCACAGTGAGTGTGTTATTAAGCAATTCAAAAATGTTCCTTCAAAAGACAGCATTGTCCTGTGATATTTTGCCAAACTATCAATGTTTATTTTGTATATTGCCTTTCATGGGGAAGGCACTTTCCAATTCAAACAATCCATTGTTAATGCATGGAGTGCCTTTCACAGAGACTATCCCAAGGTGTTATAAAAGCCATCAATCAAAACTTATTTTAGGGAATGAGGCCTAAAGGCTAAAGACCGGCAACCACAAGGTCACAGCTTCAAACCGCAGCATTGACTCAATGCCTGACCCTGAATTAGTCACTTAACCAGCTCGGCTCCAGCCACACAGTGGCATACAGTAGTGGTGTGCAGGAATCGTGCCTTAGGATAGTTTTGGACCGTGGGGTGATTAAACATGTAGTGAACACTCTCACAAAATGTTTTATGAAGCAGCAGATCTCATTTTGCTTAAAACCTTCATAAAAAGATAATGCATTATTAAACAGGGGCTTACCAATGAAGGGTGGATTTATTTTGCATGGTACATTTCATACTGAGTGCTCCCACAAGTCACTTTACAGATCCATCAGTTCCATAATTTTTCTATTATTGAGAACACTAGCATAACATTGAATAACAAAAGACTTTCAAACCCACTTGATCCAGTTCAGGGTCTCGAAGTTCTGGACCCCAGGCAGACAGCAATCAGTTCTGTCCCCGTATATATCAGGCATCTCAGAGAAGGAAAACAGTCCTAACTGCCTCAGAAAAATCATAATGGCACAAATTCGGTCATCCTCACAGGAGTAGAAGTAATACTAATTTTCCTAATTTAGAAAACTTCTCGTAACTTCACCAGGATTTAGAAGAGCTCATGAGCTGTCCTAACTGCCTAGGAGCTGCCAGATGATGACATTCAGGCAGAGATTGGCACTCACACTCCTTGAAGGGCAGAATGTTTTGGAAAAGCTGGACAACAATAAACTCATAAAATGATATCAGTGTGACAGAGATGGAGTGATATTCATAACATCTCTTGTACATCACGTAATTGCTCCATCTATGCGAAGAAGCCATGCATCATTTGTTGAAAATGCTGGTAATGTGATGTTTTTTGGCCATGGGGAAAATCCAGTTTTGCAATAGTGATGATTTGGAGGTATCATAACTAACAGTCTGTTGAGTTTTGGACCAAAATGCCCTTACAATTTGTGAGATAATACGCAGATTAATATATTTTTCCCCATCACTACATGTGAGGTAGTGTTAAACTGAGCTGCATTCATACATATGGTTGGTTTTCCAAGGGTTGTTCCCCAAGTGCGGATGAGCATGCATATTTGAATCACAGTCAATATCACAGTATCAACAGAGGGTTCATGAGTGCAAATCGCACTGTTGTAGCCAATATATCATCCTGAAGATGCAGATAGGTGAAGCTGGATCAATAGTTGACAGCAAAATGGAATATTTGTGGTGCACTTTACAAGCTCGGGAAGGTTTAACAAGTTAGGTGCAGGCTGGGAATTTGATAAACAGAACCTCGCAGAAGATAAGGGGGGATCATGCGGAGTGGCACAGCATGTAATTCTGGAAGACGATTGGGTCTCCCAGAAAATGGCTCATTTACAAGGCATTTCAGCAGGAAGACAATTCTTCTGGAGGTACGGCTGCGAATCATTTATTGTTAAATAAACGCAACCACTATTAAGCTTTACTTTTGTGTGTGTGTAGGTGTGTGTCTCAGTCTTTACATCTTGGTGCTCATTGCATTATACGTCTTTATGTTGTTACAAATTGGCCTGGCTCAACACTTGACGCTAGAGTACTTCATGAGAACGGCATAAATAAATTTGTTTAAACATAATCACATCCCTTTGATTATTATTATTAGATTAGATTTTATTAATCCCATGGGGAAATTCAGACAGTAGAAGAAAGATAAAAAAAAGATACAAACTCATAGGACAGATAATATATCCAATCAATTGATTGAAAAATAAATATAAACTTAATGAGATCATCAGCAGGAGTGGGAAGAAAAGACCCAGAGAGATGCTTCTTAGTAGTGTACAATGTGGTGGATTGAGCCATGTGGCTAAAGGTGCTACAACACAGCGCCTCCTGAAGGGGATGAAGGGCATTTATCATGATGGCTTCTGATTTTTTCCATTGTCCTCTTTTCCACAACAGCTTCCAGTGCGATGGCACAGGCTTTATAGAAAGGTTTGCTAAGGCATTGTGCTTCTTTTGAACTCAGTTCACTTCCCCAGGAAACTGCAGCATAAAACACCACATGGCTACTATGGGCTGGTAGAACATTTCCAGCAGCACTTGCTGCACACGGGAAAAGACCTGAGCCTCCTTAGGAAGTCCAGTTTGCTCTGACCCTTCTTGTACAGTGCCATTGTGTTGTCAGACCAGTCTAGTTTGCTCTTTATATGTAACCCTTAGGCACTTGTGTCTCTGCACCTCTTCCGCATCCTCCCCTGAATGGCGACTGGTCTCAGAGGCTCCTTGAAACGCTGGACGTCCACCACCAGCTCCTTTGTTTTGCTGATGTTGAGTTGCAAGTTTTCTGTTTATTATTGCAGCCCGTCAAGAGTGCCAAGAGGAGATCATGGTGTAGCTGTGTTTATACCAAGCTACCAAAGTTCTGCAGATTTAAGTTTGCTTCATAGGACAGTTCTGACTATAGTGTGATGTATGTTCAAACAATTTTACAGTCTAAATATCTTCACAAGTTTTAGTAAAATTTCAAAGAAAAACAGATCACACAAAAAATAGAAAACAAATTGATATTAAAGAAAGGAAAAGTTCATGTGTAAGAAAAGTTCTTAGAGTTTTCTCGAAAAAACTTGCAAAAAGCACTACATTTTTTGGCTTGAAAAAGTGCTGCAATCCAGGACTCCATAATCCTCTGGGCGCTACCTGGCGGTGGCCATGGGTCCCAACAGGGTTGAGCTTCTATGCTCTGATCCCGTGGCCCCAATGGAGACCAAGGCGGCTACCCTCTCGAGGTCCAGGGGAGGTATTGTCCCTCTCCTGGCCCTTCCAGGTATCCTGGCTTGAAAAATTACATATTTATTAAATCTGATCTTTCTATTGTATAACGTGGAAAATACTAAAAGTACAAAGTTAGAAGTGTAGAAAATATAATAATGATACAAATAATAACAATAATAATAATAATAATAATAAAAATAATACCAATACCGTATATACTGTCAAAATGTGTCGTTTGTGTGGTATATGTGGAAGCACAGAGAAATACACAATTCAATGTCACAGGTGGGACAATCGTAATGTGATCCCTTGCAGATTTTCTTTCCAGATTGATCTGCTTTTGAACAGCACACTGCACATGTGCTATTGACACAAATGTCGTTTTCGAATTCATTAGAATCACTTTCGATTTCACTGTCTGTTTTGATTCTACTGCCATTTTTTCACAGATTCACTTCGTCATCACTGCTCGTATCACTGGCAAGAGCGTGCAACCCTGGGCTGCTGAAAAACATTTCTTACGAGACACAGGAGAAGATGTGTTTGCACCTTTGTCTGGGTAACACTCGAGCCTATCGCTTGCACAAGATGCGCCAATATCGTTTCTCAAGCAACATTTGGCACTAACACTTTGCCACTTTTGCAGCCCAAGTGACCCTCAGGTCTAATGCTAAGGAGGTTAAAGCTTATTTATCTTGTTTTATTTCTATAAGTTTGATCATACAGTTGTGCTTTATGCATGTTAAGTATGTTCAGAAAACTGTATGCCAATCTACTATTTTGCAAACTTGTCTAGTAGTTAGTGCTAGCAATAAGACTATTTCCTAGCTGGCTTAATTAGCACTCAGTTCTACAGATAAGGAAAAGAAAATTCTCTCATGTTAACTTACAGGGGGTAAAAGACTATACCATTTTCTAGGTAGGTATAAGAAACAAATATATTCTTTTTGAAATGAAGCAATTCTAACATTAACATTAAACATTTTAAGATTGGCACTTACAAATTGGCTTGCGTCCAGTGTGGAACGCAAAAGCGCTTTGAGTAGCGAGAAAAGCACCATATAAATGTAAAGAATAATTATTATTATTCTTTCTCAGAACGGGAACTTCTACTACTTGCCAAGAGCGGCTGTGGGACACTTCATAACTATTTCTCATGTCCTACTCTGAGGTAGAACAAATTCTAATCCTAGACAGACTTTTTGTGCAAATCCCAAGAGTCATGCTGAAATATTTGATGAATACGGGCACTTATCAGGACATCATAAATCAGAAGACCCACTCACACTCACACCCATGCTCGCACATTCAGGACCAATTTGGATATGTGTGAGGAAACTCACACGGACAAGGAGACAACAAGCAGTCCTCAATGTGGCAATGCCTGGCTTTGGGTTTTGAACACAGCATGGAGGAGATGTGAGGCATGAGTGCTGAGCTAAACGATTACAGTCAGCTTTATAAAATGAATCTTGCTATAGCCCACGCTGATTTACAAACCATTCTCTATTTTTGTAGAGTAACTTTTATGCTTGGAAGAGTCAAAGAGCTGTTTACACAAACAACAACATGTAATTACTCCAACACACATTGAAATGCAAATCTGTGGATAACATTGGCAACACAGAAAATGCAGACGAAACAACAGGACACCAGATGTGGAAAGCAGAACGTTCAGTAAAAATATGACAGACTTTGTGGATTTCAGTGTCAACACGATGTTACTGGGCCATTGTGCTTCAAGCTGGCTCATCTCATTATATATAGTGACTTTTCTACATGTGATACCGTGGCTGCTACTGCTGTTAAATAAGATTTTCAGGTCAATCAGTCGAATCTGTATTTTATTCAGTTAAGTAAAAGTTATATTCTAATTTTCTGGATCCACTTTATGCTGATAAGGAGCCATCTTCATTTTTTATAGTGCCTTTCATCATGAACACCACCAGGAAATGCTTTAACAAAGGAACCACAAGCACTACTCGAAACCCGTGACCATGTAAACAAATTTCCCACAGCCTGCAGGCACAGTTTTTGTTGTTGTAATGTTAATTTATTGCCAGGACTAGTTTGAATTATTGGCCTTTCATTCAGTAGTCTGCTTTATGCTGATCTTATCTATTAGTCACCCCAAACCAGACCCTCTCCTCACCCCATACTAAAAGAAAACGATTGTAGCTAGTAATAAACAGTTTGGAGCTTTCCTCTTTGATTACTAAGTGCTGGCTAGTTAAATAGCCACTTAGCCATTATCTTCCTCAGAGGTAACATTCAAACGTTTTTCGTCATTTTATTTTTTTTTTTTTACTTTTGGATCGCTGAACTTTGGGCAGCTGGATGTGCTTAAAGTGGTTATAATGTAAAAAAGGTTCAAAAGAAATCAGTGCCTTCCATTTAACTCTCCTGCCATAAATGATTAGTTTGTTTAATATGCCATTTCTCAGGCCTGTGTTTCATCAAAACCATATGGAAGATGAGAATTCGGTGCTAAATATAAAACAAGGTTAAAATAATGGGCTGTGCTGCAAGAGACAAGATTACCAGCCTATTGAGTAATAAAAAATCCTTCTACATTCTTAGCCTAAGGGCAGAGTTATCTTTAATTGCAAAAAAAAAAGTAAGCAAGGGGAGGTGGGAGGAGATTAAACTCTGTAATTTCTGGCAAGCGTTCTTATAGCAGGTCTACGCTCAAACTTAATGGCTTTTTGTTGTATTCTTGTCCCATGGCCTTCATTTTGATGATCAAGGAATTTAAAGGAGAAAAAAAAAAATCAAATGAGCACACCAATAGGATCAAATAAATAAATAAGAGTAAAACAACCAACTGAAGCGTTCATCCATTCAATTTCAAGAACTAAATTGGTCAGCATCACTGTAAATCCAATCCAGATAAGGCCTTCGCGTTGAGTACTGATCCCCATTACACACCAGTATGACTCAATCAGAAGCCGAATGCTCTTCACAGCACATTGTGCCTCTTATGCCCAGTCCTTGATTCTTTATTTCATGTCATTCCTGAGTGCACATTTTGCTTTTACTGGAGCATTAGAGAGTGATAAAACTTAACAAGAAGGATGCTATATCATTATTTTTCATGGTGGCTCCAAAATCCATACTAACCCCTACTTTCTCTTCTGTTCTTTTTTTGGTTTTCTGTGGTGGCGATCTGCACCACCACCACCTAATCAAAGCACCGTGATGTCCCTACATTGATGGATTAAAGGCCAGAAGTCCACACGACTGTCATCATCAAGTTCTTCCATGAGAACCTTGAATACAATGAAGACTGATTGAGGTCATTTATTTTAGGTAGAATGCCTAGAGGGGACTGAGTGGTCTCATGGCCTGGAACCCCTGCAGATTTTATTTTTTCTCCAGCCGTCTGGAGTTTTTTTTTTTGTTTGTTTTTTCTGTCCTCCCTGGCCATCGGACCTTACTTTTATTCTATGTTAATTAGTATTCTCTTATTTTAATTCTTTTTTATTTTATCTTCTTTTCTCTTTCTTCACATGACATTGAAACAGTGTGATAGGAGATTAGCAAAATGTCACCTGGTCTGACAACACTTGATTTATAATATGGTATGCAGATAATAGTGGCCTTAAACAGCATTCAAGACTCCACCATTCCATGTGTTAATGGCACTGGTTGGTGATAGTAGTATGAGTGTATTTTGGCACTCATTGGTCCTCTTCAATTTACGTGTCCATCGTCCAAATTTTTCAATACACCTAGTCATTATTGCTGTTCATGTGCCTTCCTTTATATTCACAATTCACCTTTACTTCCTCCAGGATAATGCAATGTGCGATAGATCATGTATTATAATCAAGCTGGTCCCAAGAAGTGACTTCTGTTAACTACAATAAACCTCACAGTCCCCAGCCCTCACCCCTGTAGCAGAACAGTGGAGACTGCGTGGAGACCTAATACAGGTATATAAAATTCTCAAAGGTACTGATAAAATTGACCGAGAGGAATTCTTTAAACTTTAATGGTGAATCACATACTTGAAGAAATTAAGAAGGAGTGCATTTCGGACTGAAGCCAGGAAGCACTTCTTTACAAAAAGAGTTTTAGGAATCTAGAACAAACTATCAAATCGTAGTTGAAGCAGAAACCTTGATAACCTTTAAGAACTAGCCAGTGTCATCAAAACAGAAACAAAGGTGAAGGTTTGTGGCACCGCATGGAGATCCCCATATTTATTGTGCACGAAAATCAAGTAAGTTGCGAAAAAAAATAAAAAAATAACGTCTTGACAAATGGGAGTCTCTGACCAGACTGGGAAGAGATGGCGGTGGTTCTGAAGTCGATGAGGCTGAAAGGGCAGCTTCTCCAAACAGGGAAGTGACACAACGCTGGCCCACGATTCTCCGAATCTGCAGAGAGAAGGAGTGGAAGAGATGTTAGAAGGCAGTACCAACCTGCAACTTGGGGTAGAATTGCAAGTTGACAAACCCTGAAGTTGTCTCCCAGGCACAGGTGTGTGACGCTGGATAAGTGATTGGGACAGCTTCGCTATTAGCTAAAGAAATAAACTAGAGGGACTGAATGGTCTCTTCTCATTTGTCAAATTTCTGATTTCTTATTACCAATGCAACAATTTTGTGATGAGGTAGATGAGAGGTTAGCAACGTACATGCATGAATAAAAAAGTGCAGAAACTGCATCACGTTGTCAAGTCAGTATGGACCATAATCCTTAACAAATGTCTTCAGCACCTTATTAAATCCATGAAATGAAGGATTTGTGTTGTCTCCTTATCTGGTATTCAGTAATAAAGTTAACCAATGACAGCCAACATTCTGTACAATGCTAAATGTATACAGTATTCATACGCATACATATACATGTTGTAAATTAGTCTTGCAAGACGGGCAAAGGAGTTGAGATCCCAGAAGTTTGCTTGATGGAAAACGAAAGGCAGACAGATGCATAAGCATACTGCCAGCAGCCCTTCCTCCATTTTTGATACACATTGGAATTCATCCTCACTCTCTGCTAAACATACTGATATGGCATAGAACCAGGTCAGGACCACAAAGAGCTGCAGGGGGTGGTGAAGTTGGCTCAGAATATTACTGGCACACAGCTCTTTGCTCTTTAGGATGTGTATAATACTCACTTCCTTAGAAAGACAAACAGTATTATTAAAGACCTCAGCTATCCTGCACAGTCATTTCTCTCCATCCTCGGTTTTGGCAAATGGTACGAGACCATTAGCACTGAAACCACTAGATTCAGGGTCAGGTTTTATCCTCAGGTCATACGACGGCTCCACAGCTGTTCACACTGAGCATGAACTTCTTATACACAGCGTCTGATGTTATACTGCCCGGTTTTGTATTCATTGGCTGATGTTAATATTGTACTATTGACTCTACTCGGTGGTGTTATGCTAAACTTTGTTTAAGCTTAAGAAATTTTTCTTAAAATGTAAATAATTTCTATTGCAGAGGTTTGGAACATTGGGGAACTGAAATATATTATCGTTTTCTTTGTTTAGCTTCGTTGAAGCATTATTAATATCATTTATCATTATGCTTTGAAATTTTCCATGTTGTTATTTTATTTTTAGTGGGTGTTGCCATTTAGTCACACTGTTGCTACCACGCAACAATCCGTTGCTAAGGGGGGTGGTCCCTCCCAGAAGTCACGCCACATGATGTCATTGGCCCGAGGATTTATAAGACCGTATCTCTGACATGCCAGTTTAATTTGTTTAAAAACTATTTTTGGACAACACTTTTGTTTCTCCTTTCTGACTTTTGATTTAGTTTTCCTATTGGGTTTTGATATTTTCGAATAAATGATCATTTTCTCATCCATTAATCCTCACTCTGGTGGCTTGCTGCTGTACATCTCCTGGCAGAAGTAGTGCTTGTGCTTAATTTTGATTTTATTTTGTGCAATTTTTTTTGTTGTTGTTTTCTAGTACTGTTGGGTAAGGTTAGAGTTAGAGTGTTATAGTTTTTTAGTATGGAGAAATTCAGTTATGTCATTACAGACTGGACGTATGTGTATTTTTTGTTTTATTGTTGTTTTGTTATTTTTTAATTGTTATTTTTAATGTATCTGTGCAATTTCTATTATTTTTTACATTTATTTAAAGAAAATAATATTACATACAATCAAATCAAACTTATACAACAAATGATTTCATAGTCTAACTAAAAAAAAAAAAACCAAAAGAAAAAACATCAGAAACTTAAAAAATGAAAACGGGAACAAAAAGAGACAAAATAGAATTCAACCCCCACCTAATTTCTCTTAATTTTATTTCTTTTTTAATATTGTTGTGCTGTTTTTTTAAATGTTTGGTCATTTTATTGTGTTTAGTGGGTGGAGCCCCAAGAGGCGGAGTCACCATGGCATTTCACCCTTCACCTTTATATTCTGGTGAATTAAGCAGCTTGCCTCCAGTTGTCAGTGAGCATTGTTTGGAGTTACTTCTGTCAGCATTTATTTTCTTTTGGATTTGTGTCATTTTTGCTCTGGTCTTTGGATTCTGATACTTTCTACATTCTTAGGACTTTTTAACATTGCTCTCTTATTACGTGCTTTTTAATAACTTTTTTTGCAAAAAAAACAAACATTTTTAACAGAGATTCTTGTTTTGGACTTCTCTAATTAAGCCAGAGGTTTGATGGTTCCTTCCTTTGCAAGGCATTTTTTTGCATTTTGTACAAGTACAGTCTGCAAAATGTCTCACTGTGACTGCGACAGTCATGTCAGAACTTTTATTTCTTTTTAATTTTCTTGTTTAATAGTAATTCCGGTGTGTATTCAAGTCAAAGTGTGTGTGTGTATTTATTAATTTATTTACTGGCTTCTGTGAAAAGCCAAATTTCTCCCTTGGGGACAAAGAAACACCGTTTCCACTCCATCTGAACTAGTGTTGTGCTGAGGTGTCACCTGTTGCATGGCTGCACTAGGGTCTTAAAGTGGGATCCTGAGTTGATTTGTCATGTGGTGGGTGCGGCAATGCGTTGTATCAGCACGTGCTCCTAACCTCTATCTATCATATAGTGCCTTTCATATCATATCATATACAGCCTTTTCTTATTTTCTTTATTTTGGACATCTAAAGCCATCTTGTGGCATTTGGGGTCTGGCTGTCTTAGAGTGAACCTTATCTGGGCAAGCTGGTAAAGGTTACTACTGCCCTGCTTCAAAGAGGCCTCATATATATCTCTTTCTCTATAGTATAAAAGCTGCTTTTAGTTTTTGGTTTCATTTTGACTTGGTTATTTATTACTTACTTGTTTTTTGTTGTATTTGGGAACTGTGACACGATGGCCCATAGATGGCAGCTCAGTCCCAGATGATACGCTACAGTATGTGGTTCCCAATCTCAGTCCTGGGGACCCACTGTGGCTGCAGGTTTTTGTTCCAACCAGACTCACAATCAGTGATGATAATCAACAACAAATGGTCTCATTTAATTAGCTGGTCTTTTTTACTCTACTCATATTCTGCATTCAGTTTTTACATTTATAAGACATTTAGAAATATTTCTGTTCATTTCTAAAGCTATAAATGCTTAACTCTCTTTTCTTGTTTTTTTATTATTTTCCCCTTCTCCTGTGTAGTTTGCTCCCTTCATTAAACCCTAGTAGTGACAATTAACAACCAGCATAGCAGACACCCAGGATGATGAAAACCGCAACGACTTCAGTGTCAGACCTGCTAATTAAAAAATGATCAATTAAATAACTAGAACACCTGGAAAAGCAGAATGAGAATTAGGTTGAAAATACTGTTAACGACTTAACCAAAACTCCATATTCCCCATTTAACTGCTTATTACATTTTGATAAAAATCTACCAAACTTAGTTTGAAATTTTTACATTGACTCCAAAAACACAGAAACTGGGAAATAATGTCTCATTACTTAGCCCAGGAGTCCAATGAAAACAGAGGTGGGTTGGAACAAAAACCTGCAGCCACATTGGGACCCACTGCACTACGGTATGTGACGTCATTACTGACGATACAAAATGTGTCCAACAGTATCGAAGATTTTGGATAAATGCTGAAACAAATTGTGAATACTTTCTTTAGTTATTGACTTCTAAGGCTTAATTGTATGCACCATTCTTTTGATTTCTAATATGGGATTACATATTAGGTTTAGTGAAAGACATAGATATCCTTATGGTTTCTGAATTTAGCAACTGTTAGTGATCTCTGAATTTGTCTAATGTATAGGACTTGCTGGCAGATCTTTGGCCTTGCTGGTTCTGACCTCTGTGTGTGTTTATTTGTTTTTGTTCTCACCTCTCTGTCTTAAAAATACCGGCTGTTACTCTGTGTTAGTATGGGACACATGCAACTTTGTTATGATCTTTTCATGACTGATTATACACTGTCAAGCTCTTCTGTTGTCAAACCGTTTTGGAAGTCAGGGGTCACTCTTCTGTTTCCAAGTTAGCAGCATTGTAATTACTGTACTGTATGGGAGAAAAAAAGCAGACATCCATTTTTTTTTTATTTTAGACAGCATGCGATCCAATGTCACCTTTATTTTGGCTCCCTTAAAGGACACTGCATAGTCACATTCATAAAAGTTTGAACATACAATTGGTCCACTACAGAAGTAAGCATATTGTTTAAATATTTGATATTACATGAAGATCGAGGCATGATGGAGCCGACAAACAGCAGAAGAAAGCAGAGATTTTCCTAGTATTCTCAAAAGGTGGAAGTTTCAAGGTTGTTGTATCAAATGTGGGGAGTGCTATGAAAAGGAGAAAACAGGTTTGTCATGTTTATGCATGTAACCTTTAGAGAAGCAATAAATAAGTGGCATATGAGACATTAATAATGTGTTTTTTTCTCTGGATTAGTATACATTATAATAAGAAAGAACTTTGGAAAGTTATAAAACAATTTGCATTCCAAGAAAAAGCTACCTGGGAACAAAGAAGATACAAAAGATATTCCAGAAGCAATCTAGAAAAGACTGCTCCCTGATTTGATGCGCCGAACAGAGACAATTATTAAGGCCTCTGCTGCTAAGATATTGTGCTGTCCTATAGGCTTCCATTAACAGGTCATCATCAGGATTTTAAACTGACAAGCTAAGTGCGCACTTTCATCTTCCTGTGTTATAGTACATTCCCCACCAAAGGACGGGCAAATGGTATGCCTCCATTACAAGCTTCATTTCTTAAAGATCACATTTCCCGGGACCTCTGTAGCCTCCGTCAAATGTAACTAACACATACCTCCTTTTTCTACAGCAGTATTAGAAGGGGAATCTTTGATATATTAGAACGTCTACTGACTGCACGAGGTGGCAGCAGCTTTGAGAGGAATTGGAATCAGGAGATGTAACTCCAAAATTTTAAGTGAAGCATCAGAACCAAAAATACTAATAATTAAGATAACATTGCTTGAATTCCCAGGGTGTGCCTCCCAAGTCCTCCCTGCATTGAGTGTCCATGTTCTCCGCGTGTCTGTGGGGTTCCTCTGGGTACTCTGGTTTCTTCCCACTGTCAAAAAACATGCAGGTTAGATGCATTAGTGATCCTAAACTGGCTCTAATGTATGTGTGTGTGTGTGTGTGTTCGTTCACCCTGCGATGGATTAGAACCCTGTCCAGAGTTTGTTCCTGCCTTGAACCCTGTGCTAGCTGGGATAGACTCCAGCACACCCTGTTCAGGACAATGCAGGTTAGAAAACGACTGACTGACGGCTTGAAGTCAGGAAACGATGTGAGAAAGTTTGGTAAATGAAAATTAAAAAGGAACACGGAATCAGAGCCAAAAATGAAAGATCTTTAAAAAACTTCTAAAAACCCATTACTTTAACATGGCTTTCTCATAGCTTTATTTTAGTGTAACCCTGATATTCTGTATATGCACTTAATTATCAATTATCATGGCTCCACAATCCGTACTAACCCCTACTTTCTCTGCTGTTCTTTTTCCAGTTTTCTGTAGTGGTGATCTGCGCCACCACCACCTAATCAAACAACAACAACAACAACATTTATTTATATAGCACATTTTCATACAAACAGTAGCTCAAAGTGCTTTACATAATAAAGAATAGAAAAATAAAAGACACAATAAGTAAACAAAATAAATCAACATTAATTAACATCAAATAAGAGTAAGGTCCAATGGCCAGGGGGGACAGAAAAAACAAAAAAACTCCAGACGGCTGGAGAAAAAATAAAATCTGTAGGGATTCCAGACCATGAGACCACCCAGTCCCCTCTGGGCATTCTACCTAACATAAATGAAACAGTCCTCTTTGGATTTAGGATTCTCACGGAAGGGCTTGATGATGATGATGGTCATGTAGACTTCTGCCTTTTAATCCATCCATCATTGTTGGAGCATCATGAAGCTTTGAGTAGGTGGAGGTGGCGCAGGCCACCACCACAAAGAAACTGGAAAAAGAAACAGAAAAGAGAGTAGGGGTCAGTACGGATTTTAGAGTCACCATGAATAGTTATTATGAGGAAATTGAACATATAGAGTATCAGGATTAAGTTAAATTGAAGTTATAGAAAGGCCATGTTAAAGTAATGTGTTTTCAGCAGTTTTTTAAAGTGCTCTACTGTATCAGCCTGGCGAATTCCTATTGGCAGGCTATTCCAGATTTTAGGTGCATAGCAGCAGAAGGCCGCCTCACCACTTCTTTTAAGTTTAGCTTTTGGAATTCTAAGGAGACACTCATTTGAGGATCTGAGGTTACGATTTGGAGTATAACGTGTCAGGCATTCCGATATATAAGATGGGGCAAGATTATTTAAGGCTTTATAAACCATAAGCAGAATTTTAAAGTCAATCCTGAATCAATCAATCAATCAATCAACATTTATTTATATAGCACATTTTCATACAAAAAAATGTAGCTCAAAGTGCTTTACAAAATAAATAGAAAAATAGAAGACACAATAAAAAATAAACATAAGTCAACATTAATTAACATACGTAGAATAACTAAGGTCCGATGGCCAGGGTGGACAGAAAAAACAAAAAAAAAAAACTCCAAAAGCTGGAGAAAAAAAATAAAATCTGTAAGGATTCCAGACCAAGAGACCGCCCAGTCCCCTCTGGGTAATCTACCTAACATTAGTCAAACAGTCCTCTTTGTATTTAGGGTTTTCATGGAAGGACCTGATGATGATGGTCACGTAGACTTCTGGCTTTCAGTCCATCAATGTTGGTGCATCATGATGCTTTGAGTAGGTGGTGGTGGCGCAGGCCGCCATCACAAAGAAACTGGAAAAAGAAACAGAAGAGAGAGTTGGGGTCAGTACGGATTTTGGAGCCACTGTGAATAGTTATTATGAAGAATTGAACATACAGAGTATCAGTATTAAGTTAAAGTGAAGTTATAAAAAGGCCATGTTAAAGTAATGTGTTTTCAGCAGTGTTTTAAAGTGCTCCACCCTATCAGCCTGGCGAATTCCTATTGGCAGGCTATTCCAGATTTTAGGTGCATAACAGCAGAAGGCCGCCTCACCACTTCTTTTAAGTTTAGCTTTTGGAATTCTAAGGAGACACTCATTTGAAGATCTAAGGTTACGATTTGGAATATAACGTGTCAGGCATTCCGATATATAAGATGACACAAGTAACCAGTGTAGTGACATTAAAACTGGAGAAATGTGCTCAGATTTTCTTTTCCTAGTTAGGATTCTAGCAGCTGCATTCTGCACTCGTTGCAAACGATTTATGTCTTTTTTGGGTAGTCCTGAGAGGAGTGCGTTACAGTAATCTAGTCGACTGAAAACAAATGTGTGAACTAATTTCTCAGCATCTTTCAGTGATATAAGAGGTCTAACTTTACTTATGTTTCTTAAGTGAAAAAATGCTGTCCTAGTGGTCTGATTAATATGATTTAAAATTCAGATTACAGTCAACAATTACCCCTAAGCTTTTTACCTCCGTCTTGACTTTTAATCCTAATGTATCCAGTTTATTTCTAATAGCCTCATTGTATCCATTATTGCTAATCACTAAGATTTCAGTTTTCTCTTTATTTAACTTGAGAAAGTTACTATTCATCCATTCTGAGATACAAGTCAGACATTGTGTTAGTGAATCAATAGAATCGGGGTCATCAGGTGCTATTGATAAGTACAGCTGTGTGTCATCAGCATAGCTGTGGTAGCTCACGTTATGCCCTGAGATAATCTGACCTAACGGAAGCATGTAGATTGAGAAAAGTAGCAGACCCAGGATAGAGCCTTGTGGAACACCATATCGGATATCATGTGTCTTTGAGTTGTGATTCCCACAACTAACAAAAAATTTTCTCCCTGTCAGGTAGGATTCAAACCAATTTAAGACACTGCCAGAGAGGCCCACCCATTGACTAAGGCGATTTCTAAGAATATTATGATCAATGGTGTCAAATGCAGCACTCAGATCTAAGAGGATGAGAACAGATAAATGGCCTCTGTCTGCATTTACTCGCAAATCATTTACTACTTTAACGAGTGCAGTTTCTGTGCTGTGATTTGTTCTAAAACCCGACTGAAATTTATCAAGAATAGCATGTTTATTTAGGTGGTCATTTAACTGCATAATGACTGTCTTCTCCAGAACTTTACTTAAGAAGGGCAAGTTAGAGATGGGTCTAAAATTTTCAAGAGCCGAGGGGTCAAGATTATGTTTCTTAAGTAGGGGTTTAACTACAGCAGTCTTAAGACAGTCTGGGAAGACCCCGTATCTAATGACGAATTTACTATGTCCAGAACATTATCAATTAGCACGCCTGATACTTCTTTGAAAAACCTTGTTGGTATTGGGTCAAGGACGCAGGTGGAGGGTTTTAATTGAGATATTATTTTTTGTAAATCAGGTAAATCTATCCTAGTGAAAGAGTTTAATTTGTTTATAACAGGATGCTGGGGTTTAGGAGGATCCTTAGTGTTGGAGGGATATACTATGTTATTTCTAATATCATTAATTTTTTGATTGAAAAATACAGCGATAGCCTCACAGGTTTTACTGGAAGAACTTTGGAGGCATTCCTTTGAGTTACCTGGGTTTAGTAGGCGATCAATTGTAGAAAATAAGACTCTGGGATTACTAGCATTGTTATTTATAATCTTGGAGAAATAGCAGCGTCTCTCAAGATGGACAGTGTTATTGTATTCTGTTATTTTGACTTTTAATATTTCATAGTGGATAGTTAGTTTAGTCTTCCTCCATTGACGCTCAGCTCTACGACATGTTCTCTTTAAATCAGACACTCTTTGGGTCTTCCATGGTATAACAATGCTAGAAGATTTTTTCACTGTCTTTTCAGGTGCAACTATGTCAACAGCAGCTCTCACTTTAGTATTAAATCTTTCCACCTTACTATTTACATTATCCTCGCTATTATAGCTGGCACTATAAACGGACTGATTGCTTAAAATGTTTGTAAGTTTTAAAGCTGCTGCCGCACAGTGCAGCCCCTACATTGATGGATTGAAGGGCAGAGATCCACATGACCATTATAGTCTAATTCTTTCACGTGAAGCCTGAAAACCATAAGGACTGCTTGAGATCATTTATGTTAAGTAGAATGCCTAGATGGGGCTGGGTGGTCTCGTGGCTTTGGAACCCCTGCAGATTTTGTTGGTTTTTTTTTCTGCAGCCCTCTGAAGTTTTTTGTTTTTTCTCTCCTCCCTGGCCATTAGACCTTACATTATACTTTGTTAATTAGTATTGCCTAATTTTTGTATGTTTTATGTATGTTTGTAATTAGGAAATGAAAAAGAGGAAAGAAGGAATGGAAAAAAAAACACCTTTAAACAATGTTAAAATTGTTTTTAGAGATCTATGAGATTTTAAAACAAATGAAAAAGAAAAAGCCTGATTAAGAGAGAAAAGTACTAGAAATGGAAATTTCTACTTCTTATCAGCAGTCTCAGGATCATCTCAAATGGTTTTCTTCTTAATCTTAGACGACAATTCTGTAGTGAATATTCTGAAAAGAATGGAAAACCCTCATCCATCTTGACACCTCTAAACTTTCATTTTATAGCAACTGCATGTTGTCTGATATCAACAGAGACAAAAGCACAAATCCGAATGAAGTATCAGGGTGCCAAATGGGTCACCCTGTTTGCACAAATAATAAATGTAACCAAAATAGCAGGCGCACAGTGGAGCAAAACAGTAAACTAATTGGTTTGTGCCTTTGGCTAAAGCCATAAGGCTCTGAAGAGTTGTCTGGTTTCATCCTGTGGGTTCCTCGTATGCCTTCTTCCAGGAGTGCCCTGATCTTATAGTCCTTGGATGGGAAGGGGTGGAGTCAGCTGCTCTCATTGGGCATCTTCTCTGAGCTGTGGGTGTAAAAAAAGAGATAAGACGGACAGTAACAGCACCCCATGATATCCTGGGGTGGTAGTGCTGACCCCTGACATGCCCTGAAGATGACCCTCTGACACACATGGGTGACACATTCCTGTTTCATGCTCTTTAAACAACAACAACAACATTTATTTCTATAGCACATTTTCATACAATTGTTGTAGCTCAGGATGAAGAAAGAGGGAAAAAGGCAAAATTTGAAAAAAAAATAGGCAATACTAATTGACATTAGAGAAATTAAGGTCCGATGGCCAGGGAGGGCAGAAAAAAAAACAAAAAACTCCAGATGGCTGGAAAAAAACCCAAAATCTGCAGGGGTTCTGATGCCACAGGCTCACCTAGCCCCGTCTAGGCATTCTACCTAACATAAATGACCTCATCAGTCCTCATGGTTTTCAGGCTTCTCATGGAAGAATTAGACGACAATGGTCATGTGGACCTCTGACCATCAAACCATCAATGTAGGGTGCTTTGATGGGGTGGTGGTGGTGCAGATCACCACCACAGAAAATTGGAAAAAGAACAGCAGAGAAAGTAGGGTTAGTATGAATTGGGGGGCCATGATAAAAATGATAATTAAGTGCATATACAGAATATGAAGGTTACACTAAAATGAAGCTCTGAGAAAGCCATGTTAAAATAATGAGTTTTTAGCAGTTTTTTAAACAATATTATGATTATATTGGATACAATATAAATCATTTAGTCTCTTCAATGCATGTCACCTGGGAGGAACAATGAATGAAAGAGAATACATTTAGATATTTCCAGTACCATTTTGCATTGAAAAGAAGCATAAAGAAGATACGCAGCTGAGACATTTGCCAACAAAGGAAGTTTTTCGTCATATTCGCCGCCCTATGAAATACTTGAGCAAAATGTTTTATTGTGTTACTGACACTATCTCATTTTGTTTCTTTTTACATACTATAAGTGACGTCAACACATTGGCAATTTTTTCAGACAGTATCATTATATTGTTGTTAAAACTGAAAGGCAGAAGCCTTGACACCCTTTACTGGCTGAGCCCAATCATGCTTAGCTTCATGTGGATGACCCCTTCTGAGGTGTATGTGGTATGGCTGCTGAACTGCTGACATCTGTTGGTTTCTCCCTCTTATCTTCGAGACAGAGTGCATCTCAGACTCTGGGATGGATCGTTTGCTCTTACTAATTTTGCTTTACGGAGTTTTGCCCCTTTTGGAGGGAGTAGTGGCATCACATAAGTCAGTCGGCACTCCACTTTTTCCTTCTTTTTTTTTTATCTCACGCTTACAGATCCATAGATGTTTTTAATCAAGTGGGCAGATTCAGTGTGCCAGATTAATTTTGTGACTTTCCAACGTTTCTTTGGCAAGCGTGTCCCTCAAAAAGGCTGCCAATAAAAATAAAACTTTTGTCCAGTCCTCTTGTGGGTGATCCACACCTCTCTCGGAGCCTTAAATGCTTGTCCCTGTGGCTTTGATTGAGTCTTAAAAATGCTGGAAGCGGGCCTCACCAGCAGTGGGTAGCCGAAGCAGCCACTCAGCTGCAGGTGACCAAGGTTGTGTCTCTGAGTTTCTCTGTTGCCTACCCACGTCGTGGGTCTGCACCTTTAGGGTGGATTTCATTTTCTTTTTCTTTTTTTTATTTTGCTTTTGATGTGTAACACATCCACAAAGACTCGGCAGCTCTGGCTATTGGCTGAAGCAGTCGCTAATGACTTCATGCTTATTTTCCCCCTGGCTCATAAATGAAATTGCTGGGTAGTTTGGCCGAAAACATAGCATTCAGACGGCAGATTCAAATTGCAGACTAGGCTGCAAAGCCAAATTTAAGATTATATAATAGACAGAGAGGCAGACAAACCGTTGTTATGGTTTATACCTTGTCATCACAGCTTCAAAGGAGACGGCCAAGTTGCTAATGTGATTTGTTTCTCTCTTTTTTGTGTAAATCCCGTTTGATTTTCATCAGTGATTAATGTACGCCAGTGTTACAGACTGCATGAACAAGCCCACCCCCACACACTTCAAAGTTGAAATCTCCAAATATTCTGGCTTCATTTAATATATAACCAACAGAGTTGTCATTCCAAGTACAAAAATGCTGTTAATGTGTACGGGGTGGGGATTTGCTTGGCTATTTTTCAGCAATTTGGATGTTAACAGAGACTTTTTAGAAAGGGGGACATTATGGCAAAGGAGGCAGAAGGGAAGGGGCATTTTTGAAGATGTGAGCTGCAGCTACACTGCAAGCTCATTATGGGAGAATCCAGGAAATGCAGCGTATCCGGGACACAAGTGCAGCGGCAGCTGGGACAGCTGAGGCATTTCAACAATTCATTTACTTACTGTGCGTTCTTTGTGATTTGGTGACTTTGAGGGTGCTGTTTATTAAGGAACTCAAAGCTTTATCCACTTTCTGAAATGGGCCTGTCTGCGTTGGGGACCATGAGAGCTATGGCCATGGCCAGCACAGACCATTTTAGAAAAAAAAAAATTGATATTCATGGTACCAGCAATCATAAAAACTAAGAAATAGCTCCTTGCTGTGGAACAGTAGACCTGCTCTTCTCCCTTGTGAAGTTGCCAGAGGGTACATGGTAGTATGATAACCCAGTCTACACGTCTGTTTGTAGATTTGGAAAAAGCATTATGACCATGTCCCACAGCCAGTGTTGTACTGTAGGGAATATGTGGTAAGGGGGCTGCTCTTGTGCGTTATTCATTTCCAATATGAATGCATTGAGAGCTGTACCCAAATACTTGCTGCAAAGTTCCGTTCATCCACTGTGAATGTTGGAGTTCATGAAGGCTGTGTCTTGTCACCATTCCTGTTTGTGGCTCTAATGGAGAGGGTACCAAGTTTCCTCTGAGGATGTGAGGGCGTACAGTTGGGGGAGGCTAAAGGTAGCATCATTGCTTCATGTAGATGATGTTGTCCTCTTTGCGTCATTTGACTGCGACTTTCAGTAGGTACTGAAGTGGCAGCGATGAGAAACAGCACGTCCAAGTCTGACTTTATGGTTCTTTCTCTCTGAAAGAGTGGATTGCGCTCTCCAGTTGAGTTGGGGGACCACTGCCAGTAGTGGAGGAGTTCATGTATCTCGGAATCTTGTTCACAAGTGATGGAAAAAAGGAACATGAGATGGACAGATGTACTGTGAGCTGTTCTGTGGGCGCTGTACTGCTTCATGTTGGTGAAGGGTGGCTGAGTCTGAATAACAAAGCCACTTTACTGGTCGATCTACATCCCTATGGTCATGAGCTGTAAGGTCCGAAGGAATGAGATTGCATGGCGGCAGGTCTGATACTCCATGATAGGGTCAGATGCTCAGTGATTTGGGAGAGCCTCAAAGGAGAGTTGGTGCTCCACCGGATTAAGGAGAACCAATTGAGATGGTCTGTGATGAACTGGCACCTTCTACAGGGTTTGTTCCTGTCTTGCACCCTATGCTAGCTGGGGTAGGCTCTAGCAGATCTCGGGACCCTGTTCAGGACTAAGCAGGTGAGACCAGGGGTTCTCAAACTCGGTACTTGGCCACTGTGGCTTCAGGTTTTTGTTTCAACCAGATTCATAATTGGTGACATCAACTGATAACACTGATTTCGTTTTAATTAGCTGGCATTTTTTTTCTCTTCTCTAATTCTATGTTCAGAAAAGCACAGCAACATGACTTTTAATTTTATAAGACATTTAGAAATATTTCTATTTTTGCTCCAGATTTAAATGCTTAACCTTCTTTAGTTGATTTCATTATATTTTGCCCTTTCTTATGCAGTTTGCTCCCTTCCTTGTATCTTATTAATGACAATTAAAAACGAGCAGAACAGACACCCAAACAACACTGAATCATGAAAGGCTGCAACTACTTTAGCATCAGACCCACTAATTAGCAAATAATGAATTCATTAAACAGTCTTAATTAAAATCAAGATGAAAAAATTGTTAAAAAGAAAACAATACATTAGTCACACATAACTGCTTAGTACATTTTATATTTTTTTAACCAAACTTAGTTTTCTAATTTCTATATTGTTCCGAAAACATTCAATCTGGGAAATAACAGTTCACTTAATTAGCCCAGGAGTCCAACTAAAAACAGAAGCTGGTTGGAACAAAAAACCTGCAGCCACAGTGGGTCCCCAGGACCAAGTCTGAGAACCCCCTGGATTAAAAAATGACTGACAATTGAAGTGGTTTGAGATATCATAAGGAGGAACCTCAGGTGGTTCCTAGAGCTGCCTTGGGCACGCCCCACTGGGTGGAGACCCTGCAGAAGTTCCAAGACACACTAGAGGAGATGTATCTCTTGGCCTGCTTGGGACTGCCTGGGAATTCCCCAGGAAGAGATGTAATCTGTAGATGGTGACAGAGAAGACTGGACTGGCCTTTGTCAGCAGTGCCTACTTCCACTGCAACCATCACCAGAAAAAGCACTTTCTGAAAATGAGATGAGATGAACCAAAGGGATGTCAAAGAAGTTCCCAAGTGCTATTCACATAGTTCACAGGATTCGGTTTCAGCCCACTTTAAGATGGTGGAAAGAAAAGACAAAGAACAGGGTCGATAGATGGCCAGTGATGTCAGAGCCACCTAATAAAATGAGACCTTCATACAAGCTATTACTGTGGCAAATAATTAATTTGTGTTCTGTAGAGGTTACGTTTCCATTTCCAAACTTGTATTGCTTCCAGGAGAGATTAATCTGTGTCTGATCTTATAATACAACATCTTCTTTGTCTTCATCTGTTTCCACTTCCATGTCGGGTCAATGTGCTTGGTCAACCTTCTCCAAACAGCTCAGTCCTGTACCTCCTCACCAGTCAAACTCTTTTCATTCAGATCTTCATTACTTTATCCATCCAACTCCACTTTAGCCTTTCCCACTTTCTCTTCCCCTGTACTTTCATTCCTATCAATCTTTTGCCCGCATACTCCTTGTCTGTCTCCTCATCACATGTCCATACTACTTCATCTACTTTCCTATATTTTTCTCAGATGTCTCTCCCCTTTTGTTGTACCTCTGATTGTCTCAGTTCTTATTTTGTTCTTTTTGTAACTCCGCACATCCATCTCAACATTCTCATTTCTGCCACATCTAACTTCTACTGCTGTGTTCTCTTTACTGGCCTTGTCTTAGTTCCATACATCATTGCTCGTCTTACAAAACAAGATATAAATAG
This sequence comes from Polypterus senegalus, assembly GCF_016835505.1. Lineage (NCBI taxonomy): Eukaryota > Metazoa > Chordata > Cladistia > Polypteriformes > Polypteridae > Polypterus > Polypterus senegalus. The sequence continues at coordinate 49,590,809 of NC_053169.1, read as the reverse complement.
TAAAATAAGAAACACTGGAAAAGAAAACCATTCTGGAATCTAAAGATTTCTGTCCTTGCGATGACATTCGTTGGGCTGGTATTTTGCATAATGCACATATGGTGAATTTCCAGTTGACATTTAAACAGCGGCAAAAATACAACCTTTCCTAAAAGACTGGGTTAACCACTACTAATAGAATTAACATTTTTACACTGCACATGTTTAACTAATAGCTACTAAATTATATGCAGCTGAGCACCACGCATTGTGTCTTTTTGACTAATCAGATTTACTGCACCTTCTGCAGGAAGAAAAAAAATGTATTTAAATTTAGTATTCTCGCCATTAAATACTAAAAATCACTACAGTGCAATACAAGCAGTGTGTAGAAAGGCAACAAGTAATGTTTTTGGCAATGTCAACAGCAAAGTGTGAAGGTTAAGTGGTGATGCTTCTATACACAAGACATCTAAGCATGTATTAGTGTTGCGGGGCCAGACGTGATCCTCCAGCGAGAACTTATATCTGGGGACCTCTCGTCAAAAAGTTTGAAGTGAATAGAGGCAAAGGCCCCACTCCCAATTTCCTCCAATCAGTGCACTTTAAATGTTTAGGGATGCAGTGTCCCATTTCTACACATATGTTAAAAAGAATAACTATGGAAAGAGAGAGAGAAAAAAAAGAAGCGGAATAGAAGATCTGACACTAGGAGAACATAGAAAGGTAAAATTGCTCTTATAAATTCAGAAGCTCAGTCTCAAGATGCAACTGAAGCTTAATTTCTAATTTGTATATTATAATTAGTGCAGACACAAAAGAGACAGACAGACACACGTAGACCATTGCAGATACTTGGCCCCACGTGTTTCAGAAGTGCTTCTGTCTGCTTTGATAGCTTTCTGACATTTTGACTGTGTGACATTTTGACTGTTGCATCACAATCTGGCATAACGACAGCAAATAGAGTTTAAAGAAGAATGTAAAATGCTAGTTAGACAGCAATGTGAACTTGCTTTAGTTATACATGTGCAGTCAGAAGATGGAGGCTGTGCAGGTGTCTGTGTTATTAGGCACTTTAACTGATTTGGGTGTTTTGAGTAGTGAAATCTGCATCTCCTGTGGCTCTTTCTTATCGATTCTTTTAACAGCGGTCCTTTTCAACTTCTTTTGATAGGATGTGACACACTATTTATTTTAAATTTTACGATTGATATTTCCATGAACATAACTACCAATTCTTTTAACTTTGCATCGACTCTGATACCTTCGTCATAACTGTGAACAACAGAGAGCACACACAGCACCTGCAACAACGTATTGTTTACTTTTATTAGTCCAAAGATATCTTTAAATACTGATATATAATCTGATTTTTCAGAAATGGTTTTCCTTTGCAACAGATTTTGTTTATTTTTAACAAATACAATGTGTTTTCTGTTTACACACTGTGGTCTATGGCCGGCTTGTCATCCCGACCAATACCCCCAGGCCACCAGATGGAGCCCTCCCTGCAGTATGGAGGTGCCCCGAAGACCAGCAGGGAATCAAGGACAATAGAGTTTTTATCCACAGCCCTGCTGGATACCACAGGGACCGCAAGAGGGGGCTGCAGGGGGGGGCAAAGAGTCATATGTGCCCTATAACCTGGAAGTGCGTCATAGGAAGAGCAACGGCAGAAGTGACGTACTTCCGGGGTGAAGAAAAGGACTTTTGATCTGACCCGGAAGTGATAGAAGATCACATGGACTGGGGATTGGAACACTTCCAGGTCAGGGACTATAAAAGGATTCTGGGAGCTCTCAGATGGCGAGCTGAGCTGGGTGAAAGGGTAGCAACGCGTCTGGGAGTGGAGGATTGTGTATTTGTGATTAGTGATTATTGTTATATGAGTATAGTGGAGGAGAGGGTGCTTTGTGCACTGTGGCATTTAAATAAATTCAACATTTGGATTTTTTCCTGGTGTCTGGAGTCTTGGACAGGGGTTCAAAGGAGCGATAGCGCCCCCTATCTGTCACAACACATTTCTATGTATAAAATCGCTGAGCGCTCAAAGGGCATCGGGGCGTTCCTCCATTAGAGAAAGCGATTGTATTTAACGAGATTGTATATAGAAGAGCATGCAGGGCACAGGAGGAAGACAGTTTGGTCCTTAGTTATTATAGAGAGAAAATCAGTAACTTCAGTATTTCACTACAACTATTTATGTTAAATAACAACGAATAATAAAACATAGTAAAAGGTGAAAGTAAAAAAGTAAAAGTAGAAATGAAAAAGTAAAACATAAAAAAAAAATCAATAAAAAATCAAATTACATTAAATCCTCATCAAAAAATATATTATGAATTATTTTATCCTCTGACTTACATTCTATAAATCAGGGGTCCTGGAGGGCTGCAGTGGCTGCAGGTTTTTGCTCCAACCCAATTGCTTAATAAGAAGCCCTTATTGCTCAAGTAACACTTCTGCTTCACTTTCATTGTCTCGCTCATTAAGATTTTGAACACTTATTGCTTATTTCAGTCTTAAATAGCTGTATTCATGGTTTTTAATTGCTCCTAATTAGCAATAACATGCAAATGACAAAAGAGACCAGCATTTCTCCATTTAGCTTCTTTCCATTTATACCTCTGTGTATTTATCATGACTATTTGGTTTAATGAAATACTTGAGAGGAAAGTGAAGGGAAAAAAGTGAAGGACAGAGAAGTACTCATCTGTTTTAGCTTTCAAATCATTTGGATGATATCTTTAGAAAGGGGAAGAAAATCTAGGATATGAGAATTACCTGACATAGCAGAGTAAAAGCACTAACAAGCCATGAAATTAAATTATTGGCAAGAATTGCTTTCTAATTAAGCAACCGGGTTAGAACAAAAATCTTCAGCCACTGCGGCCCTCCAGGACTGTGATTGAGGACCCCTGCTATAAACGTTGCTTTTTTGCATTTCCAATCGTGTATTGTTCAGGATATTTTTCTCTTTTTCGTTTATTTGACAATTCTCTTCATTCTTGATATTTACTATATGCAGCTCTTCTTTGTTTATTTTCTTTTTTCAGTGTTCATTATCAGCTTTTGCCACTATTTTTCTATCACAATTTAAAATTCGATGTTCTTGAACAGATTATTTGCTTTTCTGCCTTGCCATTATAACTGACTGCATTGAAGGGAGTATTACCACTGAAAGTGTCACAGGGTGGTGCAGAGGGACAATGTGGGCAGTAGGAGTAATGACTGGGCAAGTGGTGTGGAGGGAAGTGGTCAAGGCTGAATATCACAGACACAGTGGGAAATAAAATAAATATAACAGAGAAATAAGGAGACTTTTCCGCTGTAAGCATTTTATTGTAATTGGAAACCCGCTCTGTGTCAGACCAGGTTAACAAGAACTCCATTGCTCCTTTAGTCCAAAATCACCTCCTGCTACTCTGAGCGCCACCTTCATGAGGCATTGGATTGGTTTAGAAATGTGACACTCAGTCCAATAGTTCCCATCCACTTCTAAACAAAATGAACTTATGGTTATATGTTACACGCCTTTCTCTTTGAGGTTAGGCAGGTATAGAATATAGAATAATATTCCCAAAAATGTCTAATCCGATTCAGAGCCCTGTTCTAACAGTAACAGGCACAAGGTGGAAATCCACCCAGAATTGGCACTAGTCCATCACAATGCCCTTTCACACCTAGTCAATTTTCAAAATTTATTTAGGGGTAGAGCAGGGGAAGTGGAGGAAAATCCATGCAGACGTGAGCAATACGCCCATGTATGGGAGATTCTGAACCTTTTTCGCTGACAGATTTCAGGTAAAACGACAGTGTATTCTGGGAAAGCTGAAAAGCAAAGCAGAGTTCAGAGTATTTTACAATAATTGAAACTGATGCAGGATCTTAGGTTTGTTTGCAGCTTTGAGTAGCTTTTGATTCCCACATGCATTGACCTCGAGCATGTGTGATAATGAATTAATACCATTTTCGGTATTTTGAGAATCTGTCTGCTCTTCTAGCAGAAAGAAAGCCAGGCATGTGGGGTACAATACCCACAGTTAAACATTTAAGAGGTTACAGGTAATAGATGTATAGCTGGTTTTTGCATTCTTTCAGTTCCCAATAAAGAAAGGAACTTAAGAGGTCAGTTGGTAACTTTTGTGTTAGGCACATATGATAGGGAGAGGTTAGGAGCAGGCACTGATACAGTGCATTGCTGCACCCACCACATGACAAACCAACTTAGGATCCATATTAGGACCAGAGTGCAGCCATACAATGGGTGACACCTCAGCACCACACTAGTTCAGATGGAGTAGAACAGTGTGAGGTTTTTTGTTGTGGCTGGAGTGCCAATTCTGCCGCCAACCTCCAGGTTTTTCCTGTAGGTTGGAGCGCCTACATGCAGGACTGGATGCAGATTAACGTCATACCCAGTACGAAGCAATTGCCCATTGAAGGCCTTGTTCAGGGGCCAATGGAGTAGAGTCACTTTTGGCGTTTACAGGATTTGAACTGGCAAACTTCCGATTGCCAGTGCAAATCCCTAGCCTCAGAGCCACCACTCTGCCCATATGACAACAAGACAAAAAAGAAATATAAAAAATCATTCATTTTCTAACTAGCTTTGTCTAGAATAAGGTCACAAGGGTCTGCTGGAGCCTATCCCAGATAGCATAGTGCCAAAGCAGAAACAAACCCTAGACAGGGCACCATCCCATTGCAGGAAACACACACACCTATACACCAGTGCCAATTTAGAATCACCAGTTCACCTAACCTGCATGTCTTTGGACTGGGACTGGAAACCAGAGTACCCAGAGGAAACCTACACAGACGCAGGGAGAACATGCAAACTCCATGCAGGCAGGGACCTCAGACGTGAACGCATGTCATCTTACTGCGAGGCAGCAGCGCTACAATTTCACCACCATGCCACCCACAAAATGTTGTCCTGTGCAAATGTTTTCCTAGGTAACAATTCACTGTTGATTAAAGAAAGAAGAAAAAATGATCAAAGCAAGAAGGAAGAATAACAAAGCAGCAGTTCATCACAAAATTGTTCTATTACTGGTTTGTGTTTGTGTCGAAGAGACATAAAGATCGCCACTCCAGTTTAGCAAGGAATGCCAAGGTGACCACAATACTGTCTTGCTTCACACCTCCAACAATATACTAGTAAACATGAACATGACTCACACATATTTGTATTTTTAGCTAATGGTAGCACAGCTACAAATTTTTAATGCCTTAAAAATGTTCTACCCCATGGAAGCCTACACATTTTATTGTTATACAACAATGATCTGCAGTGAATTTAATTTGGCTTTCTTGACACTGATCAACAGAAAAAGGCAACTCAATGTCAAAGTGAAAACAGAGCAAAGCAGTTTAAAATAATTCTAAAATAATTGAACACATAAGTATTTACCACCTTCCAGTCAGTGTTTTGTAGATGCACCTTTGGCAGCCATGACAGTTTTGTTTTCAGGCCTCTTTCTCTCTCTCTCAGCTTTGTGCTTCTGGATTCTGCCATCGTTTTCCATTCTTCTTTGCAGAACTGCTCAAGCTCTGTCAGGTGTCATAGAGATCACGAGTGAACAGCCTTTTTTAATTCCAGCCACAAATTCTCAGTTGGATTGAGATCTGGAGTCAGGTGTTAATGTTATTGTTTTAAAGCCATTCCTGTTTAGTTTTGGCTTTATGCTTGGGGCTGTCATCTTTGTGGAAAACAAATCTTCCCCCAAGGCTCAGGTTTCTTGCTGACTGCATTAAGTTATCCTCCTGGATTTCTCTGTATTTTGCTTTATTCCTTTTACCCTCTACATTTATAAGCCGCCCAGATGCTGCTGCAGTAGAACGTCTTCACAACATGATGCTGCCACCACCAAGCGTCATGATGGAAATGATGTGTTTTTGATATTGTGCACTATTTGGCTAATGCCAAGCACAGTGCTTAGCCACATACCCATAAAGCTACATTTTTGGACTCATCGGACCATATAGTCTTCTTCAGGCTGAATTCAGAGTCTCCCATGTAACTTCTGGCAAAAAACTCTACCAAGATGTCACATATGTTATTTCACATTGCCACTCTTCCATAAAGCCATAACCAGTGACGTGCTGTCAGCATAGTTTTTCCAATCAAAGTCACCGTAGCTTGTAACTCTTCTAGAATTCTCACAGTCCTATTGGTGGCCTCCGTCACTAGTATTCTTCTTCCATGATTACTTAGCTTTAGTGGATGGCCTGCTCTAAGCAGATTTACAGCTCTCCTCATTTTCTTTCCATTTCTTAATGACTAATTTCATTGGACATTGAATATTTATGACTTTGATATTATTTTCTTGTCTCCATCAACCAGATTTGTGCTTTTCAATCATCTTTTCACAGAGTTTCTTGGAATATTCTTCATTGTGAAGGTTAGGCCACCATACTGACTCACCGTAAGTTGGACCTTCTATATTCGGGTGCATTTATGTTATAATCAACTGAAACCTAAAACAGATGATCTCTCTTGAACTAATTCTGTGACTTCTAAAACCGTTTGGCCATACCAGTGATCATTTATGGGTGTCTTTTATATTTATAATTAATTAAGACCACTTTGCAGAAATCTGTTTTCCCTTTGACATATTGATCAGTGTCAAAAAAGCCAAATTAAATCCACTGTGATTCAATGTTTTATAAAAACTTCCAAGAGGGTGAACCCTTTTTGTAGGCACTGAACATACCATGGTCAATAATGGCTATGTTGACAATGTCAAAAATTGTTTGGCATAAGTAAAGTCTGGCAGAATTCAATTGGGCTTCCAAACAAGAGTACTGTAAGATATGAACAATTTACAAATACTATAGATAGTCTAATGCAAAATTGCAGACACCATCTGAGTACTGATGGAAAAACAATGGAAAATGAATAAAAACAAACATAAAAATACTTTGTAGAGACAGAGCAAACACAACATTTATTTCTATAGCACATTTTCATATAAATGATGTAGCTCAAAATGCTTTACAAGATGAACAAAGAAAAGTTTATAAAAAATAAAAATGTGTAAAATAAAATTAGACCTTACTAAGTATCAAAGAATAAAGTAAGGACAGACAGAAAAAAAAAACAAAAGCCAGAGGGCTGGAGATAAAAACAAAATCTGCAGGGGTTCCGAGGCCATGAGACCGCCTAGCTCCCTCTAGGCATTCAACCTAACATAAATGATCTCAATCAGTCCTCTTTGATTTCATACTTCACGTGGAAGAACTTGATGATGTTGGTCATGTGGACCTCTGGCCTTCAATCCATCAATGTAGGGACATCATGGTGCTTTAATCGGGTGGTGGTGGTGCAGATCACCACCACAGAAAAACAGAAAAAGAACAGTAGAGAAAAGTAGGGGTTGGCACAGATTTTGGAACCATGATAAAAATTATAATTCAATGCATATATAGGTTATCAGGGTCAGACTGTAATGTAGCTATGAGAGAGCCGTGTTAAAGTAATTGGGTTTTAGCAGTTTTTTAAAGTGCTCCACTGATTGATTGATTGATTAGCCTGGCGAATTTTTATCGGTAAGCTATTCCAAATTTAGGTGCATAACAGCAGAAGGCTGCCTCACCACTTCTTTTAAGTTTAGCTCCTGGAATTGTAAGCAGACAATTTAGTGTGTAAGGTGACAGGCATTCAAAAATATAGGATTTCTTTTAAGATTTGTAAAACGTAAGCAGTATTTTAAAGTCAATCCCAAATGACACAGGTAACCAATGTAGTGACGTCAAAACTGGAGAGATGTGCTCGGATTTTCTTTTCCTAGTTAAGATTCTGGCAGCTGCATTCTGCATCAGTTGCTTTTGGGTAGTCCTGAGAGGAGTGTGTTATAGTAGAAGAGTGAGGAAGAGGAGTGATATTTTTATTATGCATGGCATGCCAGTAAAAAATAAAATGGCTGATAGTCTCTGGATCAGTGATAATGGCTGGGTAGAAATATGAGACAGATCTGAAATGTAGTATAAAATGGTTAACAATAATAATTTCCTGATATTCTTGAGTGTACTTAATCATAATGACAACAATTAAACATGCCAAGAAAACAATCCCCAAACCATTTCACTAGCACCATCTCCCGAGCCTGGACTGTTGACACAAGACATGTTGGGTGCACAGATTCATGTTGTTGGTGACAAATCTGGAGGCTACCATCGAAATCGAGACTCATCAGACCAAGCTACATTCTTTTCAGTCTTCAACTGTCCTGTGGCCACTGCCGCCTCAACTTTCTGTTCTTCACTGACAAGAGTGGAGACCGATATGGTGTTCTGCCATTGTAGCCCATCCACATCAAGGTTGAATGTGCTCTGCACTCTGAGATGCTTTTCAGCTCAGCACAGCTGTACAGAGTGGTTATCGGTGTTAGCGTAGCCTTTCGGTCTGGTCATTCCCCTCCTGACCTCTCTCATCAACAAAGTATTTCTGTCCACAGAGCTTCTACTTACTGGATGTTTTCTGCTTTTGGCACCTTTATAAGGAAACTCTAGAGACTGTTGCGCATAAAAATTCCAGGAGATCGGCAGTTACAGAAATAATCAAACCAGCCCTTCTGGAACCAACAATCAGGCCACTGCTGAAATCACTGAGAGCACATTTTTTTCCCATTCTGCTGTTTGATGTGAACTTTAACTACAACAACAACATTTATTTATATAGCACATTTTCATACAAAAAAGTAGCTCAAGTGCTTTACATAATGAAGAAAAATAAAAGACAAAATAAGAAATTAAAATAAGACAACATTAGTTAACAAAGAAAAAGAGTAAGGTCCGGTGGTCAGGGAGGACGGAAAAAAAGAAAAAAAAAACTCCGGACAGCTGGAGAAAAAAAAAAAAAAATCTGCAGGGATTCCAGGCCACGAGACCGCCCAGTCCCCTCTGGGCATTCTACCTAACATAAATGAAACAGTCCTCTTTGTATTTAGGGTTCTCACGGACGCTCTTGATGATGACGGTCATGCAGACTTCTGGCTTTTAATCCATCACTGTTGGAACGTCACGGTGCTTTGAGTAGATGCCACCAAAAGACACCGGAAAAGAAACAGAAGAGAGAGTAGGGGTTAGTACAGATTTTAGAGCCACCATGAATAGTTATTATAATGAGTTGGATATACAGAGTATCAGGATTAAATTACAGAGAAGTTATAGAAATGCCATGTTAAAGTAATGTGTTTTCAGCAGTGTTTTAAAGTGCTCTGCTGTATCAGCCTGGTGAATTCCTATTGGCAGGCTATTCCAGATTTTAGGTTCATAACAGCAGAAGGCTGCCTCTCCACTTCTTTTAAGTTTTGTTCTTGGAATTCTAAGGAGACACTCATTTGAGGATCTAAGATTACGATTTGGAATATAAGGTGTCAGACATTCTGATATATACGATGGGGCGAGATTATTTAAGGCTTTATAAACCATAAGCAGAATTTTAAAGTCAATCCTGAATGACACAGGTAACCAGTGTAGTGACATCAAAACTGGAGAAATGTGCTCAGATTTTCTTTTTCTAGTTAGGATTCTAGCAGCTGCATTCTGCACTCGTTGCAAATGATTTATGTCTTTTTTGGGTATTCCTGAGAGGAGTGCGTTACAGTAATCTAGTTGACTGAAAACAAACGCGTGAACTAATTTCTCAGCATCTTTCAATGATATAAGAGGTCTAACTTTACTGTGTTTCTTAAGTGATAAAATGCTGTCCTAGTGATCTGATTGATATACGATTTAAAATTCAGATTACAGTCAACAATTACCCGTAAGCTTTTTACCTCCGTCTTGACTTTTTATTCTAATGTATCCAGTTTATTTCTAATAGCCAGCCTCATTGTATCTGTTATTGCCAATCACTAAGATTTCAGTTTTCTCTTTATTTAGCTTGAGAAAGTTACTATTCATCCATTCAGAAACACAAGTAAGTAACTGAAACTCCTTCATGATTTTATGCATTGTGCTGCTGCCACATGATTGGCTGATTAGATAATCAGCTGGATGAGCAGGTGTGCAGCTGGTCTTAATAATGTGCTCAGTGAGTGTACGTGTGATAGCGTCGTATGTACACAAATGCCAGCAGAGTGGCTGGTTGTGATACTTTCATTGTGCCATATCTGGTGCCTACTACTATGCTGTGTTCAAAGCCACTTCAAATCTTAATGTTACCCATTCGCCCTCTGAATTGTACATTACTACCTTCTGTTGGTATTTTCTTACCCCTTACACCATCTGAACTGAGAGTCTGATTGACTTGTTAAATACTGTACATGATATATAGATAAGCAGCCATCATAAACAAAGGCATTCTTGAATACGTGCTACAAAATTGTGTAGAAACCTTGATTAATAAAGAACTTCAAACGGTGTGGGTGAATATCAATAAATAAAGTGTAAGAACTTAGAGGCTGCTTTTATTCCTGTAGACATTTTGCTACTTTTGTACTGCTTGGAGTTTCATGATAGGGGTCATGTGATAGAAAGGCAGCATTGCGTGACTGTGAGGAGGCCATCTCTTTTTATGATGGGTGTTAATACAACTCACTGTGAAATATTTATTCAATGTAATATAAACCTAAAGTTCTTAGGACATGGCAGGAGCCGAAAATTGTTTAAGTGGCAAGGAAAAGAGAAGTAAAACAATGAAAAGATCCTTAAGGAAAGAGGGAGGCATCCAAAGCCTGTAAAATACTGAGAGAAAGGTAAACCCTAAAAAAGGAACATAAAAAAGACTTTAAAGTAAATAAAGAAGAAATTAGATTTAAATGAGCCCCTTTGAAGTGGGTAGGGTACACCAAGAGCCGGCTGAGCTTTCCTGCTCCTTATTGAATTGCTTCAGGAAGAAGTGGGGAGAATGCACTGGCATGGACTATGTGACATAAGCAATGGCAACAATGGGGGCAGCAGCTTGTTTTAAGGTATGGCCAGGAAGGCCTATGTATAGGACCACCCAGCAAGTACAGAGTGAGCTGGGGCCAGATGGGGACCTATAAAAGTCATCCAAGACCCTAGGAGTCAGGCATACCAACCATCCATGACCTTGCTCCCTTTTTATAAAGTAGGCCTATGAGGGTCATCAAGACAAGCTTTAACCCACCATTAGTCTGTATTTAATAAAATGAACTCAGCACATGAAGGGCTGATAATAATAATAATAATAATAATAACCTCATCTCATTCTCCATCTCATTCTCAAACCTGATTAATCCAATTCATGACCATGAAATGTCAGAGCCTATCCTGGCAGCCCTGGGTGCACGGCAGGAAAGACCTCTGGATGGGGCGTCAGTTCACTCATGCGCACACTCACAATCACACTCTGTGTTTTGTGATAATTTAATGTGTTATTCTTATTGTTGTTTATATTTATTGTTTGAATGGTTTTCATCATTGCAACACTGTTTTGGGCAAATATTTTATCATGAGTGGTACCATTTAGTCCTTTCGTTTCATGGTTGCAGCCATATTGGTAATAGCGAAGATGTCTGTTGTAACCCTATGGTTGCAGTTGACGTGATGCGTGACAACATCATCACATTAAGATGGCTTCATGCTATCATTGTCATCCAAGTTTCTGGAGAAGAATGTGAGTAATTTATAGGATGTCAGCTTGCAAGCTGTGAACTTGATCTCAAGTTGGCTAACCAGCAACAAAGGGTACAAAGGGTGGAGATAAGAGGAGAATGATCCACATGGAGAACCTCAGGGGTCTGTTCTCGGACCGTTACTTTTTCTGATTTATATAAATCATGTATATTTTGATATTGCTAGTAAACTTGTGAAATTCGCAATGATACTAAAAATGGAGAAATGGCAGACACTGAGGAGGCAGCAATTATAAATACAAGATGGGAGACACTGTCCTAAAGGAAGCACCCCTAAAAAAGATTAAGAGGGTTATTTTGATGCAACATTTTCCTCATCTAAGCAAAGTTCAAAAGCTATTAAACAGGCAAATAAAAAGCAAGGTTAGTTTGTAAAAACTATTAAATAAAGGGAGGGATGTTATGCTCAGGCAATATGATATACCAGCCATGGTACTTGTCTCAGACAAGTAATAGAAACATTAAAGTTTATTTGCTGTCTCTTGCCCCATGTGTGCCTTTATCACCTTTTCTCCATATTCACGAGTGTGTGAACGCCTCTTCACTGGCGCTCCCACTCTTGAGCGCATTCCTGTAAAGCCTGCGTCTCACACTCTTTCATTATTTGTGAGGCGCCTGTCTCTCCTCCTGTCTTGTTTTACACTTACCATCGTTAAAGGTGACTCTCTCAGTGTAGCTCATATGCCTTTACTCTTCCACCTGCGTCTCTCACTCGCTCTTCCTCTTTTGTCATTTCACCAAAGCCATAATGAGCAATCAGATTGCTCTGAGGGACCGAACACACTAGACCTTAGTGTTTTATAATATAGTAGATAATAATATGTAATTGTGAGACCACATCTAGAGTATTGTGTACAGTTCTGGTCACCACGGTATAAGAAAGACATAACAGCACTTGAAGCTGTTCAGAGGAGAGCAACCAGGAACATCTCAGGATTTAAGGACATGTCCTACTGTGACAAAATCAGAGAATTAAACCTCTTAAGTGTCAAATAAAGGAGGCTCCGTGGGGACCAAATAAAGATATTTAAAATCCTCAAAGGCATTGATAAAGTAGACAGCAACATTGTTTCGTATTAAGGGTGAATCACATATTCTAGGACAGCGTTTCTCAACCTTTAAGTATTTGTGGCCCAAGTTTTCATAACAGTTTTAATCGCGGCCCCCTAACATTTTTTTGAAATGTAGATGCATATTTTATTATACCTACTTAACTTTTATCGACATTTATCTAACTCTATATTTATTGTTCTAGTGTCAGAATGTAGTTTAAGTTCATTTGTTTTGGTTTCAACAGATGTTTTTTTTCATATTTTTGATTCTTGTTCTCTTTTTTTCACATCTTCGCACCAGCTTTTTGTTACTTCGCGCCCCCTAGGGTGGCCCGCCCTACAGGTTGAGAACCACTTTTCTAGGACATCAATGAAAATTAAGGGGATGTGCATTTAAAAATAAAGCACTTTTTTAAACAATGAGTTGTGAAAATCTGGACCTATTTCCTCTAGGAGTTGCTAGCTCCCTAGTTGGAATAAGTTCTTTTGTAATTGCGGCATTTTAAGTAACCTGAAACTATATAGATATAATATTAAAAGGTGATATCTCTCCCATAGTGATATGGTGGTAAGAAATCACATAAGCGAAAATAACTTAGCTATCTTTAATGACGATTTATGCGGCACTGTAGACAAAGGGAGCCAAATGGCAAGACAATTACCAAGGTGGGATCTTGATGTATACAGTCTGCCATTTTTTGTCACTGCGCTGGAAGGATTCTCAGGACGGATGACGTTATCACCCATCCGCCCAATGGCTTTGAGGTGTTTGGCTGCTGTCCAAGTCTTTTATACTGATTTCTCCACATACAGGCCCTTACTTAGGTTCCAAACAAGGCAAGGAGAGGATTCAATTTCATCTCTAACATACAGAAATAGTACAATGCCCATTTTGTAGTTGTCCCCTTCTCTCTTCAAATGCTTGCCTAACAGTTCTAAATGCCGAAAGCCCCTGCGTACTAACTTTGGCCTTGCCTGTACATGTGAGTGGATTTATAAAATAATTTTTGTACAGAGCACAGTGACATTAAACTTATATTCTGATTACAGGACCAAACTACGAAGACATGGATTTGAAGCAGAAACCTTGACAACCTTTAAGAAAAATCTAGATGAGATATTGGGACATCTTAGCTATTAACTGAAAAAACAAACTTGATGGACCGACTCATTGTGGAAATGTTTCTCTACTTACAGTGCTGCCTTAAAGGCAAAACAGTGGCAAAAGAACTAGCACAACAAAAATGAATGTCAACGCAAATGATTACGTTTATACTTGTATTAAAAAAAGTCTTTCAGCATGCAAATCCATCATCAGGTTCTCCTGGGGGACACTCAATAAAGGTTGACAGAGATGAACACTGCGTTTGGCTGAGATCATAGTTGGATGTACCAACAGGGTGACTTTGGTGCACACCCTGTGGCCCTCCTTACAGTGGGGCCTTTACATATGATAGAGAAAAAAATGACAACCGATTTATTATTGACATGCAGAGAAGTAAGAACCCACAATTGTGTCTGAAATAACCTAAAACCAAAAGTAAATAGCATCCTTTCATTGTTTATTGCATATTTAACAAACATCAGACTTTGCTTTAGAGTTTTGATTCAAAAGAATCCTTATATATAATTTGATACTATCCGTATGTATGGTGTTCACGTCAATACCCTGTATGTATGGTGTTCGCGTCAATACCACAACTCAATACAAGTTAGAACCATGCAATGGGACTCTGCCTCTGTAGTTAGAACATAACGTAGCAAACGCGGGTGCAGTACTGCATGATTGGATGGCCGAGTATAGTAAGTCGGTGTTGGTTTGAGCAGGTAACAGTAAGTTCGGTTAGTTTTTGGAACATTGGTTTGGTGGGGCGTACTTTCCAGGACTAACAAAGTCGACTGACTTAAACCCTTCGACAGCTCTGGAACCATAAGTAATTTAGAACGTATCGCCATTTGCTTGGTACGTTATAATCTATGTTTGGACAGTTCGGTTTTGGCATCCGTCCTTCTGACATCTATTGGCAAACTGAGTAACGACGGCTGCGTATTAACAATGGTCATTGTTTCAATTTTAGCCGATCTCAGATTTAAAATGACCACGCCAACCAACTTAACCGTTGTAAAATACGGTTTGTTTTGAAAATTTGTTTGCCTAAAAAAATCAAATGAGGTGCGCCAAAGAGCTGAGTTCACGTCTTGCAGCCCTGTTTAAACAGGAAGCTCTTCATTACATCGGCCGAAAAGGACTATTTTAAGCACAAACCAGTGCCATGATAACAAAATCACTTCAACGACTTAAAAAACAAATAATTCTTTGCAGAGAAAGTGTGGATTTCACAAATGTAGAATTTGTAGCCCGATTCGATTGGGCTCCAAGTCGCTATATTTCAAATAATAACACAAATGGAAAACATGGACAGAAATGATTTGTTTAAAATGCACAACAAGTGATTCCTGGAGCTCTCAATGAGACTTCTGCTCCTGTCTACAGGTAGTTTTGCTCACTCTTCCTCAGCAAACTGCTCCAGCTGTGTTGTGTTTGAAGGTGGACTACTCCACACTGCATTTTTCAATTGTTTTAATAGATGTTTATTAGAATTCAAATCATGGCTCATAAATGGGCACTTCAGAATAGTCCAATGTTTTCTTCTTAGCCATTCTTGGGTGCTTTTAGCTGTGTAATTTGGCTCATTAACCTATTGGAAGATCCATGACTTGCAACCGAGACAGAGCATTCTGACACTAGGCAGTGCGTTTCACTCCAGAATGTTTTAATAGTCTTGAGATTTCATTGTTCTCTGCACAGACTCAAGGCAGCCCGTGACAGATGCAGCAAAGCAGCCTTAAAACACAACTGAGTCTCCTCCATGTTTCACAGTAGGTCTGGTGTTCTTTTCTTTGAAAGCTTCATTATTTCATCTGTAGACTTAGAGCTGATGTGACTTGCCAAAAAGCTCCAGTTTTGTCTCCCAGAATCATTGTACTTTGTCAATATGCTCTTAGGCAAATTCCAGTCTGACTTTTTAATGTTTTTCTTTCCACATTGGAGTCCTCCTGGGTCTCCTTCCACAAGCACTGATGGACCTTGACCTTGGGGTTCAGCTTATATATCTTTGCAAATTGGCCTTGGCTTTTTATATCATTCTCATTATCCTTCTGCACATTCTGGGGTCAATTTGCCTCTTATGACTATATCTAGTGAGGTTGGTTATGGTCCCATAGACCTTAAACTCTTTAGTAATATTTGAAACTCTTGTCACAGGAACATTAAGCTGCTTGGAGATTGTCTTATAGCTTCTGGGGCCTGTAGGGTTCTTAATCAGGCCTTGGCTGAGATGCTGTAGGTGCTTTGGCTGTCGTCTTCTTCAGATGCTATTAGAGCCTGCAGAAGTTTAGAGTGTGGATGGTTATGAAGAGCAACAATTCAGAAGTTTATGAGCTAAGTAGGCCAGCAGTGCTCCAGTGTGTCTGTGGTCCAGCGGTTTAGGGGTCTCAAACTCCAGTATGTATTAGCACTTGTTGTAACTTTAAGGTAATATTGTAATAAATCAGTCAGTGTCTAATTAGGAGCTTCACCCTCTTACGTGGTAGGAAATCTTTGAGAACAAAGGACCTTATCAGTATTTCACCTGGCAGAACCCAAGAGATATTTTCTCATAGCTTAGTAATGAAAACAAAAGCATTCATGTTTGATCAAAAGGAAAAGGAAAAGAAAGCAATGTAGCATAATAATAATAATGATAATAATAAGTAAAAACTGTACATGAAAGAATAGTATTTCATAAGCAGGTTATATGACTACAAAGTTTATTGAATACACTGACCACAGTGACGCATTCTGCATTAATTGAATTTTATGGCTGAATACACAGGGGTACCAGAGGAAAATCTAGACAAACATACGAAGGATGTGGGAATTTATGGCACTGAACCCATGAAGCTATAATAATAATAGCAATAGCAAGAAGAAGAACAATAAAATGCTGTAATGGACTGGTACTGAATAGAGAATATTGTGCCTATTGCTTCACTTTCCAATGAACCAGACAAAGAGAAAGGAAAAAGACAAAATAAGGCGGCACGGTGAAGCATTGCCAACTCACGATGCCCGCTTTTACGTCCTATTCCAAGCTGCGGTGTTCTCTGTGTGTAGCAGGTATGTTCTTTCATTAATCTCTAACTACCCAGCCTGCTGATGCCTGCATTTCATTTTGTGGCCTGTATTTGACTGGTTCACTCTGAAGTGTTGTTCCTGTTCATAACTTCAACAGGACACAGCAAATTTACAAATAAATGGATAAGATTGGTATTACAAAAATGATCATATACAGTGCCCTCCATAATGTTTGGGATGAAGACACATTTTCCATTGATTTCCCCCTTAGCTCCACAGTTTAAAATTACAAACCAACACTTCAGATGTGATTAAAGTCCAGACTTTCATTTAAGGTTATTGTCATACATTTTGGTCACACCATGTAGAAATAACAACACTTTTTCTACACAGTCCCCCCTTTTCAGGACACCGTAATGTTTGTCACACAGCAATGGCAGGTCTATTAAAGCCATTGTCATATTTAGTTCTTTGTCACATGTCCCTCAATAGCAATGACTGCTTGAAGTCTGCGATTCAAAGACATCACCAGGTGCTGAGGGTCTTCTCTGTTGCTACTCTGTCAAACCTCTCATGCAGCCATCTTCACCTCCTGCTTGTCTGAGGGGCTTGTCCCCTTACGTTTTCACTTCAGCATATGGAAGACCGGCTCATTTGTATTTAAATCGGGTGACTGGCTTGGCCATTCAAGGATTTTCCATTTTCTAGCTTTGAAAAACCCCTGTGACTCAGCAGTATGTTTAGATCATTGTCTTATTGGAGGATGAAGCGCCGTCCAATGAGTTTGGAGACATCTACTGAACCTGAACAGATGAGATGTTTCTATACACCCCAGAATTCATTGTGCTGCTGCCATCAGCAGTTCCATTATTAATAAAGAGAAGTGTGCCAGGACCTGTGGCAGCCATACATGCCCAAGCCATAACACCCCCAGCACCATGTTTAACAGATGAGGTGGTCTGCTTTGGATCTTGGGTAATTCATTTTGGTCTCCACACTTTGCTCTTGCCATCACTCTGATCAGGTTCATCTTTGTCTCGACTGTCCACAAAACCTTTTCCCACAATTTTGCAGGCTCTTTGAAGTCCTTTTTCACAAACTGTAATCTGGCCATCCTGTTTTTGTGGCTTACTAGTGGTCTGCATCTTGCAGTTGTCACACACGCGCACATAGGGAGCAGTTTAAGGACCTGACATGCACCACGACAAGTCGTGCCAGGGAACCTCTCTCTTTTTATTTCTTCAGAAAGACCGAGGCTCTGCCGCCGTAATACCACCCAGACGATGCAAATAGCTGCAGCACTTTCGAGTTCCTTTCTTCCCTCTGGTCCCCCGGTGATGACATCAGCTACCCATCCAGCACCACAATTTTTCCAGCATCCCATTGTTTAATTTCCAGTCTGCCCCCATAAATTGTCCGTCTTCTCCTCCTTCTATGTCTTTCAGTTATTTGAACTACTGACCTTGAACTTGTTTTGTTACAGTATACGGGGCTAAAAACCCCAAACCTTTTAGTGATTCTGTTTGTTTATTACACGGTATATTTCTTTTCATGAAGTCTTCTGCTGATAGACGTCTCTGACACACACATATCGGCCCCCTGAAGACTGTTTCCGATCTGTCACACACTTTTTCATTACCATTGTCGTCAGCAGTGGAGGTCTTCCTTAGCCTACCAGTCCCTTTTTGATTACTGAGCTCACCAGTGTGTTCTTTCTTCTTCATGATATTCCAGACAGTTGAATTTGGTCATCCTAAGGTTTTACTGATGTCTCCAATGGTTTTAATCTTGTTATTCAGCCTCTTAATGGCTTCTCTGACTTTCATTGGCACAGCTATTGTCCTCATGTTAACAATGGCAACTACGAACTCCAAATGGTAGAAGAAGGCTGTGGAAGCTTATGAAGCAATGAAACCCACCTGAGGAATCAGAAACACCTGTAGCACCAATTGTCCAAAACATTATGATGCCCAGGGGACCATGTAGATAAAGTGTTGCCAGTTCTACATGGTGTGACTGAAATGTATGCAAATCCCCTTAAATGAAAGGCTGCAATGTGCACTTTCACCATATCTGAATTGTTTGATTTATAGTTTTAAATTGTGGAGCTAAATCAAAGAAAAATGTGTCTTTGTACCAAACGTAATGGAAGGCACTGTATGTAGACAAAGTTCATTCTCTGCTAGACATTTTTAAAGTAGACTTGAGACGTTATCTTTGCGTTCTTTCTGTTTTGCTTGTGGGTTGCTGTTTTGGATTGCATCCTTGCTCACTTTCACTGGGCTCTAATGACTCTGTACTTGAGCACTCCTTCTTTCACACAGACTGTTTGGTTAGTCATCTCTTTCTTGTGTGCCACTAATTATCTCAAAATTAGTCTTAGGAGGACAGTAAAGAGACACTGATGTCCAGCCAATGTCTAAATGACATAATGGAATAAATCAGTTTGGAACGTAAGTGGGAGTAGTGTTTTAAAGTATATGTCTTTAACAAAACTTAAAAAAAAACAGAAATCACAAAGCAGAAGTGCTCCTGTCTGCCTCTAAAATCCCAGCCCACTGCATGTTGAGCCAAGTGTTTTAGTGGACCTAGAGATAATGCTATAAAACAGCATTTTTTGAATAAGTCGCTGAGTGGCAGGACGGACTTCTTTGCTGCACTATGAATGAAACAGAGACAGTGATTCAGTCATATCAGACCACAAGTCTCCTCTATTATCCTTCTCAAAAATGTCACTGAGGCCAAGCCAAGCTGTGACAAAGAGACTCGGCAGAGCACAGACAGGATGGTATGCATAGCCAGACCACTGCCCCACAATACCCTCTCTGCTACACCAGATTAAAAGAGATGCCAAGGGGCAGCTGGCAAGAAGCCAGCTTTATTTCCCAAATTGTTAGAGAGACAGCAGGCGAACTCAATGAGGGCAGGTGGACTAGGGCTGATTTCAGGATCAAAGAGGAAGCTCAGGAGTAGTTTGAAGGACAAGAATGTAACCCAGTTTAGTAAGCCATTGGAGTGGGCTAAGATATAAAAAAAAATAAAGATGTGAAATAACAGCCATCAGAGGATGCAACCAGTCGCCCAGAGTCATTACTGGAGTGCAGTATGCCAACAAAAGGCTCCACATGCTCTGTTCTTATATTGCAAGGCTTTGTGTGTTTTTGTTGGTCTATTCATGTAAACTTGAATAAAGTGTTTTATTGACTGAAGTTGCCACATGTTATATAATCACAAACTTTCATCCCAAATAAACACTGAAAAGAAAAATTATATTTGACGATGATTGTGGTAAGAGAAGAGGGATTTCTTTCTAAAAACAGAAAAGAAGACTTGCATGATTATTATACTGTGCTGTTGTGATGTGGAGATTGGCAGTGAAGGAGAAGAAGGTTCAATTGAATGAGGCACTGCCACTGGTAAACATCCACACCTGACAGTCCAGGCTGCTTCCTTTAGTTTCCGCTTGATTCAAGTATATAGGCTAGGCATTAACAATATCACGTCAGAACTTTTATTTAATAAGGGAAGTAAAGTGATCATCTGAAGGCATTTATTGTATTTGCAATACATTTTCAAACCAAAAACACAATAAAAATGTGATTGAGATATATAAATATTTATATATAAACTATGACCATTACCATTGTATAAGATAGATAGATAGATAGATAGATAGATAGATAGATAGATAGATAGATAGATAGTGTCACACACGTGTGTTTAGGAGACAGCTAAAGGGCTTGAATACATGTAATTCCATGCCAGACCAGGGGGTGGCGAAGTGCACTAATTTTCCCTCTCAATCTTTTGCAGACCATTCTAGGGAAATCCCACCCGACTCTGGGGCAGCCAACGTCACTTCCGGTTCTGGCATTGATGACATCACTTCCTGTACTGACCTTTAAAGCCACCATTTTGTCTCCAGAGAATCGATTTTGTTTTGGACTCGGTAAAATGAACATGTCTTTGATAATGAATCAGTTTTGCAGCTGGGAACAATTATACGGGTGGCTGCCCCAAACCTTTTCAATATTTGATGGTCGTTTTTGTGACAATAGATAGATAGATAGATAGATAGATAGATAGATATTGAAACGCACTATATATGATAGATAGATAGATAGATAGATAGATAGATAGATAGATAGATAGATAGATAGATAGATAGAAAGATAGATAGATAGATAGATAGATAGATAGATACTTTATTTGTCTAGGATTACAACAAAGAAGAAAACTTCTGAATTGGCCAAAGGTAAGAGAACAGTCACAATGAGCCATTATAAAGGTGTACTGCAGTGGGTATGAATGAGCCCCAGTATCACTTCATGCCACACTTCTGTAGAATAATTAATTGGCTGGAAGTTCTCAATGCTAGTGCATCATGAAGAGAGAACTTGCTGC
This sequence comes from Polypterus senegalus, assembly GCF_016835505.1. NCBI lineage: Eukaryota > Metazoa > Chordata > Cladistia > Polypteriformes > Polypteridae > Polypterus > Polypterus senegalus. The sequence goes on along the minus strand of NC_053169.1, from coordinate 49,569,645 downwards.
ATTGTTCATTAGGGGCATCAGTTTTGTCTTCATTCTCTCCTCTGCTACTACCTCCAGCAGGCAGTAGACGCCCTTTCAAGCATGGTAACCCAAACAATATATGATGCCCAGGGGGAAGTTTGGGTTTTACAGAAGTAATTAAATACATTATATATTATTATATAGCATGGACAGCCTGCTTCAATTCATCCCATAGATTTTTGATGATATTTAAATCAGTGGACTGTGACGGCCATTGCTTTTTGTAGCCTTCCCCTAAACCAGGGGTCCTCAATCACGGTCCTGGAGAGCCGCAGTGGCTGCAGGTTTTTGCTCCAACCCAGTTGCTTAATAAAAGCACTTATTGCTAAAGTAACACTTCTGCTTCACTTTAGTGATTTTGAGCCCTTATTGCTTAATTTTGTCTTAAACAGCTATTTTAATTGCTCCTTATTATCAATAACATGCAAATGACAAGAGAGAGCAGCATTTCTCCATTTAGCTTATTTACATGTACACCTGTGTGTATTTATCTGCACTATTGGGTTTAATTAAATACTTGGAAGAAAAATGAAGAGAAAAAAGTGAAGGACTGAGAATTACTCGTCCATTTTAGCCTTCAAATCATTTGCATGATAGAAAGGGAAAGGAAATCTAGGATATGAGAATGACCTGACATAGCAGAGTTAATTTAATTTCATAGCTTGTTAGTGCTTTATTGGCAAGAATTGCTTTCTAATTAAGCAACCAGGTCAGAACAAAAACCTGCAGCCACTGCGGCTCTCCAGGACTGGGATTGAGGACCCCTGCCCTAAAAGATGAGACTGAACAATCTTTGTTTTCAGATCTTTTGAGAGTTGCTTTGAGGATCCCGTGCTGTCACTCTTCAGAGGAGAGTCAAAGGGAAGCACAACTTGCAATTGTCCTCCTTAAAAACCTTTTCTCATGATTGGACACGCCTCTCTATGAAGTTCAAGGCTTAACGAGCTAATCCAACCAATTTGGTGTTGCAAGTAATCAATATTGAGCAGTTAAATGCATTCAAAGCAACAAAATTACAAGAGGACCCACATTTTTGCACAGCCAGTTCTTCACTAGTCTTTTTCTCCACCGCACTGCCCTCTTCCAGTCCAGTGTTGCCTGGAAGGGAGTGCAGTCTCTTTTATTACAGACCTGGTGCCAGGGCGATTGCACAATAGAAGTTCTTCCAGGTCACATGGAAGACCATTATTTGAGTAGGGAGCTTGTTTCCCTGGAACACCCTCTTGCAGTACCCTATGACTCCAGCAGGGCTGCCCTGCCAGACTACATTTCCCGGCATGCCTTGCCGGCTTCCCACTGGGTGGGGATATCCGGGTCTGCTGCCATCTAGCGTGCTGGGGGAATAACAGTTCCCTAGCAATCTCTCTGCTTCTTATGCAGATGTATTGCTGTTGGCATAAAGGACCCCCTGTTGCATTTCTTGACACACTTCTGCTGAATGATTCATTGGCTGAAAGTCCTCAGTGTAGTGTCAGAGAGAGGATGAGCGGTATTCTTCATAATGACACTCTGTTTTCTTTTAATTCTCTCTGTTGCTATGACCTCCAGGGGGTCAAGAGTGTGTCCTTTAACTGAGCCTGCCCTTTTAATTAGCATTTTGATTAGGTGGGCTTCTCTTGAAGTGATGTTACCAGTGCAGCACACCACAGCATAGAACATCACACTGGCCCTTAGAGTTGTAGAAGATGTGAAGATTACTTTAAATTAAGTTCTTCAACTAGATCATGGAGACTCATATAAACTTGCTAACAGCAAATTTTGAAAAGACATTATCAAGATTTTCTTCTCACAGAGAACCATGGACTCGTAGAGGGTTGTAGTTTAGAGGCTTCCAAAAATCAACTTGATGTTATTCTGAAAAAATCAGACAAATGAAATTGGGGAGCTAGTGTATGTTGGCCGGAATGATCTGTTGATGTTGTGCCAACAACAACTTCTTGGGCCAAGTGACTGGAGTTTACAGATTAAGTAAAAACACAAAACAAAGTAACAAAAGATAAAGTGAAAAAACCCAAATTAACATTAACCAAAAAAAAAAACACCAGAGTAATTTTAAAACTCTAGCCACAGAATGAAAATGTCTTGGCATCAGATTGGACTATTACAAGGTAATTTAATAATGCCATGGTATTGTGAGGTGCTAAAGCCTATCCTGGCTTAATTCAGGTAGCAGCCATATAAGGTTGCCAATCCATCGTAGGGTACTTTCTCTTTCACACGCACACATCTTGCTCAGCCCTTTGGGGCACTGCCAACTGATCTGAATGCAGGTTATCAGGTTGTGGGAGGAAAGCAAAACAGCAGTGGGAATTCAATTTCAAAATGGGGAAAATGCAAATTTCACACAGAAGACGCCCACCACCTGCCATAAAATTTTAAAAATAAGATCTGAATGAACAAGCCAAAGCATTAGCTGCTTATTTAATACTTAGAGAAATGGTTTTACCACCAGCATGTCCAATTGAAATTCATTCATATCACTTATATCTCACATCTTTGCAATGAGACTTACTGGCAACCCTCCGTGTCACATGTGCTCTCCTAAAGCTAATGGCTCACTCATTCACAAGTTTTTGGACCGTTCTCTGGTTTTCTCATGCTGGGCTTTTCATTGTAATTGTCTTTCCAAGATCCTGTCCTTCCTTATAGCACATATCTTTCTATACTCTATTTCCTGCTTCTCCATTGAAGGCTTTTCTCTTTGGGCACCACTGTTGAGGTGTTTTCCATCTCCTAATCACTGAAGATTCACTTTTTATAATCGATTTCTTCTAGAACCTTCTTCATCCTGCATTAATGGGTCATCATGCAACACCATTAATGAATGGATAGCTGCTGCTTGTTTGGTGAATGGCTCAATAGGTAAGGCTTAGTGCAGGGGTGCCCACCTCCAATCCCAGAGGGCTACAGTAGCGACAGGTTTTCATTCTAATGATTTCCCTAATTAGTGACCAGTTTTTGCTGCTAATTAACTTCATTGAATTGATTTGCTATTTAAGACTCAGACCCTTTAAATCAGCCCACCAAAATGCATAATATCATACTAACAGGTGTGGCCCACAGTGGGCCAGAATGCACAGACGCCCTAATAAAGAAAGAGAAAGGCGAGAAGAAGAAATACAAGAAACCACCAAGCCAAGGGTGAGCAATGTTGGTCCTGGGGGGCTGAGTGGCTACAGATTTTTGTTCCAACTCAGTTCCTTCATGAGAAGTAATGTATTGCTGATGAAGCTCTTACTGAACAAGTGCTTCATTTTAGTTGTCTCTCTTGTTAAGAATGTGAACCCTTAATTGCTTATTTTAGTCTCAAACTCACACATTCACTGTTTTTAATAGATGCTTATTAGCAATAAGATGCAAATAACAAAGGAACCAGCAATTGTCACTTATCTAGCTTGTCATGAGCCATACCAGCTTCACATCAGAAGAGGTCACCCACCTGAAGCTAAGCGTGTTTCAGCCTGGCCAGAACATAGATGGGAGACCAGCAGGGGGCACTTACCCTGTGGTCTAAATTTGGAGCCCAATACAGTGATGGGCACACTGTTCTGTAAAAATGGCACTGTCCTTTGGATGAGACCTTAACCCAGGTCCTGACTCTCTGTGGTCATAAAAGATCCCTGGGCATCCTTCATTAAGAGTAACGTGTATCCCAATTGGCAGCCATGGCTCGATCATTCTGGCTTCCTGTCTCTAATTGGATGACTGTCTCTCACCGCTCCAACAGCTGATGTGTGGTGAGCATACTGGTATAAAAATGGCTGCTGTTGAGTCATCCTGGTGGGTGCTGCACATTGGTGGTGGTTGAAATAGCTCCCCACTCATTATGTAAATTGCTTTGAGTAGTGAGAAAAGTGCAATACAGATGTAAAGAATACTGAGAATTACTCATCCTTTTTTGGCTTGTAATCATTTGGATGATGTCATTAGAAAGGAAAAAAAAAATCAATTTAAGAATGACCTGCCATTGCAGAGTTAAAAGACTAACAAGTCATGATATTAAATAAAACCTGTTATTGGCAAAGATTGATTAAACAAACTGGGTTGGAACCAAAACCTGCTGCCACTGCGGCCCTCCAGGACTGACGCTGATCATCCTTGGCTTGGTGGCTTTTTGTTTTTCTTCTTACCCTTCTCTTTCTTTATTGGGGTGTCTATGCATACGGGCCCACTAGACACCTCACCTGATTTTCTGTATTTTGCTGGGCTATGGAAGGTGGGGTTGGAAGATTGGTGGAGGGGGGCACTGATTTGGTTATATACTCCTCTGTAATTTTTACCTTATGACTGTTGAGTTTTGTTTCTTTATATTCATTCTAATAAAAATGTGATCACACACACACAAAAATAAAATAAATGATTTACTAATTGGTTGGTCAAAATTTTTTGCGTCGGCCTCAATTGTAGACTAACTATGGCCAATACTTCGACCTCTTGCCCTCTGATTGCCCTGCAGCCCCTCTGTCTGGACTTGCTTGACTGTGTATGATCTAGAAACGACTCTGAGTGTGCTGGGGTGATGTGACTCCTGTTCTTCACACCCACTGACAGACTGCCTTGGGGGAATCAGCCGCACGCTTTGACTTGTTACTTAAGTGTGTTTTCAGCCTTCTGACTCAGGCAAAGCCCCCTGGGGCATTGTTTCCAGTCCATTTTTCCTTACTCTCCTCTATTCTCTTAATGTCATAGGTGTCAGCTGTCTTAGAAGATGTTCACTGGGTGACCTGCACACAATATGTTCAAGATGACCTAATTTCCATATCAAAAAAGTCAGGAACAAGCTCAAAGAAATGTAATTTTATACTACACCTCTTTATTATGGGCACAGGTATATTATATACATTAAAATTGTTTAACTCTCTGAAGTATTCAAAATTAACTTAACTTTGGTAATGGCAGAGTACCGTAGAAGTATGTAAGGAGAGTTACGGATATGTATGAGTGGGACCTACATGCAAGTGAGACGTCATGTAGAAATATCAGATGGATTCAGGGCTTGCATGTGAGGCTACCCACAAGCAACAGAGAAGAATAAGACTTAAGCAATGACAGCGGAGTTTAGAGAGCTGTTAGTCTAGGGTGACATTTCCAAGGCCAAGGGAGGTGAGCAGGAGATGCTAAAGAGGTCCATGAGAAGCTCTGGTAAAGACCACATCATCATTATGCTCACATGTTTTTTACTCCAGTTTTGGAGGTTCTTGCTAGAGGAACAGCAGATGACATTGTGCAATGTGGCACCACTAAAAATATTGTGGAAAGGAAACTGGAGAAGTGGAGAAGAATTATGGAGGATAGAGGCCTTAAGATCAGTAGGAAAAGACAGAAGATCTGTGATTTAATGGAGAAGTTAACCTCCATGAAGAAAGGCTTAAATAGGTGGACAAGTTCAAATATCTAGAATCAACAATAACAAAGGATGGACAGCCAGATATAGAAACAAACCATAGAATGCATCCATGTCATAAAAATTGGACTAAAGTACCAGGAGTGTTATGTGACCAAAGAAGCCGTGCAAGAGTGAAGGAGAAAGTGTGTAAAATGGTGGTCAGGGGGCCACTGTTAGATGCATCAGAAACACGGGCAGTTAAAAAGGTGCATGAAAGGAAACTGGATGCTACAGAAATGAGGATGTTGAGATGGATGTGTGGAGCAGCAAAGCTTAGTGAGATCAGGAATGAAAGGATCAGAGGTGCAGTTAAAGTTGAGGGAATCCCCAAAGGTTACAGGAAAGAAGGTTAAAGAGGTACAGGAATGAACAAGAATCAAGGATATGAAGGGGAAGAGGACGACTAAAGAGAAAGAGGATGCACTGTGTGAAGGAGAATCTCATGGAGAAAGAAGTGTACAACAGATAAATCCTTTACAATATAGTGAGCCCCCATTGAAAGTAGGAAATATTTTAGTAGAAGAAGAAAAAGAACTGACTGGTTGATTCTTCCCAGGCATATGAACTTCTAACTGGATCCCAATCTTTATACATAAGGCAGTGACTCATTTGGGACAGGATGTCATCTTTAAAAAGAGCCTTTTGTTATTCAGGACTTGCATGTGAAGCCTCCCACAAGTGACAAAGAGGAACAAGACTTAAGCAGTGACAGGGGATTTTAGAGAGCCGGTAGTCTGGTGTGATGTTTCCAAGGCCAAGGGAGGTGAGCAGGAGATGCTAAAGAGGCCCATGGGAAACTCCGCTGCAGACCACACAAGAGTCCCATGTTTCATCTTGGATATTTTAGAGTTTTGCATATAGATTAGCTCTCAATTATATCATTTAATGAAAACGCCAGTTTGTTTCTGCTCATCCTTTAATCTTGTTTGCTCTTCCTATTATTGCAGATAACACCATGTCCCCAATTTGCCCTTCTCACATTCTTTGTTCCTCCATGCTCTCTTCTCAGCTCCGGCTTGGCATCGCCACTCCATTGATTCTTGAGTAAACAACTTTTTCCTTTACTCCTTGATTTTCAGATTTATAGCAAGTTAGCTGGGATAAAACCACACATATGCATAAGATGTAATTATAGACATGACATGAACCCACACTAGTGGAACTGGTTTCAAACAGTTCATTTTATAAGATTTACCCACTGTATAACCCAAAACTAAAAAAAAAACAGCAGCAACTCAGAGCCAGGTACCAAGGAGAGTGACACTTTATCACTATCATTGTTATTAGAATTTTTATTATCCATCTGTCAATTTCCTAATTCATTTACATTTCAGACTTGCAGGGAGCTGGTTTCTATCCCGGTGGTATTGGCTGTAAGAAGGGAACCCACACTGGATGGCACACATCCACAGATGCTCATATGGGGCCAATTTAGCCTAACTCACTCATTATTATTATTATTATTATTATTATTATTATTATTATTATTATTATTATAAGCAGAATAATGGAGCTGTTGGGTGCAAATCAAGAGCATAAAATAAAACAATAGATAATTTGACTCCAGGTGACTGGCGCCTATGCCAAGCTTCTGCGGCCTTTGTGCTGAGTGTGCCAACCCTGAACCCAGCATGCTGCATGGCCAATCTGCTCTCAATGCCCAATTTTGCTTTTAGCACTCATTCATTCCATTTTAAGAATACTTATCAACTTATGTTCCTGCCTTGCGTCTTCTGCTTTCTGGGATGGGCTCCAGCTTCTCCACGAGACAGTTCAGGCTAAAGTAGGTTTAGAAAATGGATGTCCTATTGGACAGCCAATCATCCTTTTATCACTGGAAATGCACTGCGTAACCCCTTAAAAACAGATACCTACACGTGTGTACCTTTAAAGTGTCTTGGTATGGCATCAGGTGCTATATTAATATTGCTTGGCTGACTCCTTTATCCAAACCAACAAGATACAGTTGGTTACATTTCATTTGTTCCCTCCAATAGGAAGTGACTGGCTCATGGTCACATAGTGTCAGCAGTGAGATTTGAAGTCGCCTCTTCAGAATGTAAGGTCTAAAACCTTAACCACTCCACCAGACTTCCTGCCTACTACACCACATAGTCTGTATAAAATGAAGGATGTTTGTCTAGGTAGCTGGAAGCCATCCTAAACCAAGGGGCTCAGGCACATGGTGAGTTCAGCTTACAACAATTTGCTCCAGAAGGGAGGGGCATAGGCAGGATTTAAATTATTATTATTTCATTATTTATAAATTACAAACCACAAGTGTGTGGTTCCATACTTTTCACATCTGTATATATTTTTAGATTAAATGACGTGCTGACGGGTGACAAAGTAGGTCAGTGGTGGCACTGAATCCAGTGTGTGGATGACCCTCTTCTTGACTGTGCAATTCCTAAGCCACCAGGGAGTCACATTGCCTGCCTTTATCCTAATCTGGGAAGGGGCAAGGAAATATTCAAATATATGGGGGATAGTAGACAAGGTGTAAGAATAGCTGGAGTGGGGGGCTCTGTTGTTAAAGGATCTGGGCTGGTAACTTGAAGGTTGCTGGTTTGAATCCCAGCAGTGGCAGAAGGAAAGCTTCTCTTTTGGGCCTTTAACATGCAATTGCTCTAGGGGTGCTGTACAAATTGCTGACCCTGTGCTCTGCCATTAAAAGCTGGGGTATGCAAAAGAGAGAATTTCCCCTTGGGGATTAATACAATATACCCAAAAGAGCTCAGTTTTAAACTGGGGAGAACCTTTTAATATGCAGATTTCAAAAGCCTCTCAAGACATTGCCCACTTTTTCTTTACTATTTTGGCTGACACCATGGTGACATTTCTTATGTTTAACCCCACGGCAACCCCAAAACACAGGTCTGTCTTAACATATGGGCACAATGGGCATTGGTCGGGGCCCAGGAGCACTATGTGTTTCTGATGTCTATGTATGTTTCTGTTTTGCAAGCAAAACTGGGACGCCGGCACGGTACTTTGCCCAGGGGCCTATGATGCTGTTAAGATAGACCTGCCCAACCCAATTGGAGCACAGGTTGGTGAAGTGTTTTGCTCATGATCACATTAGTCTCAGTGACAGGATTTGATCCCACAAACTCAGGGTTTAAAGTCCAAACCTTTAACCACTACACCCATAGAATGAAAGAAAGATCAGAAAAATCTATGGGAAAAATTCGGAGTATTCTAGAATTATAACAAAATAAATTAGTGTGATGCTAAGGTGCCACCCGTTGCAGGCTGCACTCGGGTCCTAATCTGGGATCCCGAGGTAGTTTGTCATGTGGTGGGTACGGCAACACACTGTATCAACGCTCCTAACCTCCTCCTAACAGGAGTCTTCCAGCAGTGGAGTGGGATATGAAGTCATCCATCCATCCAGTTATAAAAACCCACAGTATCCTGAGCAGTGTCACTTGAAAACTATCCCAGTAAGCAAATGATGCAAGGCAGGAACAATCCCTGGACAGAGCGCCAGTCCATCACTGAGTGAACTCACACACACACGCACACACTAGCATCACTAATCCACCTAACCTGCATATCTTTGGACTGTGGGAGGAAACCCACACTGGCACAGAGAGAACATGCAAATTGAACTCTCACTTTAAAGACAAGGACTTTGGCACTATGACAGTTCATTGCACCGAGAACGTGCTAAGACTAGGAAGGCAGCATTAGATGGGAGGATCAGAATTTATTATAACACTACAGGCAGTTCACTTTGCTGAACAGTCATTTTCTAGTTCTTAAGAATGCAATGAGCTGGCACCCTGTCCAGGTGTTGTTCCTGACTTGTGCCGATGATGGGATAGTCTCCAGCTGCCCTACAGCCCTGAATAAGCAGGTTAAGAAAGCAGACAGTAGTTCCTAATTATAAGTAAAATTTAAAAAAATCTTGAAGCTTTTACAAATGTTCAGTGAAATGGTTGTTATTTTTGTAATATTTAGACATTTTTCTTTTGCATAAAAACTTGAACGTGTTTGTACGTTTCTGTAACCCTCCTCTCAAGTATTAAAAAAAATATCCATCTATCTATTCTAGTTAATCCGAGCAGTATAACACCTGGTGCAAGGCAGGCACCAACCGCGGACGGGGCGCCAGTCCATTGCAGGGCACGGTCACGCACACACCCACTCTCACTCATAAAGGTATTAAAAACAAATTCCTATTCTTTGATGAAAAGTTGGTTACCACCCAGACTGGCTGCGCACACACACCTGGAGTGAAAGCCAGGGATGAGGCCATTATTTTGGGATCAGCCAGGTATTTAGACAAGTAATCCAATGAGGTGTTGGATAATTGTTGCATTAAATAATGAGTCATTCTACTTGGGAAAAGAATTTGTTGTGGTGCCTCTACAGCCGTGACAGTCTGGCGCTAAGTGCTCATGACGGAAGCGCGCACGCCTTCAGCTGTGGTTGAAGTGGGCGTGTCTCTGTGGGCGTGTCTCCACGGGCGCTCATTACCAACGGGAGCGCATGGCTCTGTAAAGGTCTTAAGTCTCGGCTGAGGCGTGAAGTTGGCCACACGCTGTAGCTCAGTTTTGAGCATTTTTTTCTCTTCCGTTACTTGCAGCGATACTTTACCCGCGGGCTGGTATGTGGTCATGACAACTGTCGCCTCACTGGTTCTTCAAGCCGTGGATAAAAAGGGTAAAGGGGCGCAGATTGAGGCCGGCAGGAGAGCGCGACTCACACCCGTTTACACATCTCAAATTCCCGCGCACTAGATGCGCAATCGCACTGTGTGTTAATCAAGAAGTAGTTTACATTTTTAAAATTATAATCTATTCATTTTCTAAACCCATTATTTACATTTATTTATTTGGCTGACTTATTTATCCATGGCGACTTACAGCAGTGAGTTACAACTGGTTGCAGTTCTGGTGTAGTGACTTGCTGATGGTCACACAGAGCAGGCTTGCAGGCAAACACTGGGAGCAAGGCATCAACAATCCTGCCAGGATTGGTTGGGTGAACACACACACTTCCATCCATCCATTATCACATGTAATCTGCATGTCTTTGGACTCAGCAAGGACACCAAAGCCAGGGTTGATTCCAAAGTTCATGGAGTTTGGTACTTTTGACAAATTCCATCACTGAGCCCACAAAGTGCACTAAGGTACGGACACCAGGGCCTTCCTAAAGCCAACAATCATCTCTTTCTTTTTCTTGTCCATTTTAAGACATAGAGTGTTGCACTTGCACCAGTCCGCCAATCATTGTACAGTATCTCCATTCTGCAAGCTGATGAGACCCACCACCATTGTGTTGTCAGCAAACTTAGTGATGGTGTTAGAGCTACAAGCAGCTGTACAGTCGTGAGTCTGGAGAGTAAACAGAAGTAAGCTGAGTACACACCCCTGGGGGTATCACCGTCAGAAAGTTCATAATGGGTTGCAATAATGAATACAGTAATAAAAGTTTCCTTACATTTACTTATTTGGCTGACATCCAAGGCAACTTACAACATTTATGATTTATGATTTCTTTTGGTTTTCCAATTGGACCACAGGCTGATCAACTGACTTGATTTTGGTCAAACAGTGTCAGTAGCAAGATTTGAACCCACAACCGCAGGGTTTGAAGTCCAAAGCCTTAAGCACTACACCACACTGCCTTGTAAAAGTCCAATTAATGTTTAAAAAGTTATAATGTTTACATTGTTTAAAATCCATCTATCTATTTACCTAGCCCATCTATCCAGGGCAGGGTTGTGGGGAAGCTGGAGCCTCTCCCAGCAAACATCAGGTGTAAGGTAAGAACAGCCTCTGGACAGGGTGAACACACACACACACACACACACTCACATACTCACATCAGGTTCATTTCACCTAACCAGTGTGTCTTTGGACTGTGGGAGAAAAGTGGAGCAACAAGAAGAACATTGGGAGAAAATGCAAACTCCACATGGGGAGCACCTGGAATGTGAACCGGGGTCTCCTTACTACATGTAAGGCAAAAGCACTCTCACCATGCCATCCGTTGTGCATGTTAACACATTCTAAAGAATAATAAATTAAAATGAATGCACTTTCATTTAGAATCTTTCACAGTGTGTGTATTAGGTGTCAGCCTGGGCTTCTGTGTTATTTTTGAATTATTATTTTTTGTATTTTTCTGTTATGTTTGTTTATGATTTATCTTTTTTATACTTTCTCTTTATATGTTCTGAAGCTCCTTGTGTTTTGCAGGTTGAACTACAACAGCGGTCCACACTGAAGTCACTGCAGCTGGGACCTCCAAGATATTGAATCAGAGAGAGAACCTCAGCAGTGGATCATTGAGTTTGTAAATTTCATTTCATTCCTGATTTCTGGTTTATCAGCTTTTTCATTTCTGTCATTGGAATTTACTGACAGTTTTTGTTACCATAGATAGCATTTTGTTTGGCTCATTTTTTCCACTTTTGAGCATTTTGTTATAATTTTCCCATTTTTAAGAGACATATGAAATTTGAAAAACAAGAGGAGACCATTCAGTCCATCAAGTCCCCTTTTTAGGTTAATAGCTAAACTGTCCCAAAAGGAGACATTCTTATAAAAAAGAGTTTATTAGAAAATAAAAGTTCAGTCTTGATTATCTGTACAAGCCAGAGTTTTTACAGTTTCTCTCCATTGTAAGGTATTTTTGTTATGTTTGTGACTTCAGTGCATAATTTGAACAAAACATATTTGTTCAGGAAGGCATTTAGGTAGCCTTGTGTGGCCACATGGGGGTGTCACTGAGCCCCAAACCTAAGACAGCGCAAAATACCACACGTTATTGGAATAAAATAAAAAATATTTATTCACACGGTTGTGCAAACATGATGAATTCACACAATTCTACAAAAAAGCCAAAAAGTTCTTCCTCCTGTCTACCTCTGCTAAGTGTTGCCTGCTGTCATTCGATTCGGACTCATTGATGTGAATCACTGAAAACCCTTTAAAGTCAGATTTGGGAATGCTTCTGGTTGGATGCCATATCTTCAAGGAAGCACTTATGGGCCATAAAGAAAGTAGGGAGGTCCTCCCCTGACACCACCCCCTATTAGTACCCAGTGACACCAACAGGGCTGCACTTCTGGACTCCAACTCTCTATTTTTAGGCATGTGTAGGGCCACAGCCTGCAGGTAGTAGTTGAAGGCTGGCTGACTTGGGGTGAGCAAAATCTGGGCAGGCTAGTGAAGTTAATAGCCTGCTGTGTGGGT